>NW_013669720.1:84869-91685 GCF_000517525.1 Limulus polyphemus
AGTGGGAAGAGCACAGATAGCCCATTGTGGCACAGCGGTATGTCTACGGACTTACAACACTAGAAAACCAGGTTTCGATGCCCGTGGTGGACAGAGCACAGATAGCCCATTGTGGCACAGCGGTATGTCTACGGACTTACAACACTAGAAAACCAGGTTTCGATGCCCGTGGTGGACAGAGCACAGATAGCCCATTGTGGCACAGCGGTATGTCTACGGACTTACAACACTAGAAAACCGGGTTTAGATACCCGTGGTGGCCCGAGCACAGATCACCCATAATGCAGCTTTGTGTTTAAAAACAAAAAAACATATGATCTTTCAAAATCTATTTCACACACACAAAAAAATTAATTGTTCATTAATGGAAAAAAATGACAAAACAAAAAACAATTTAATTGCAATTTAATAACACGATTAGCTGAAGATGGAATCGGTGTGTTCCGATACGTTCGAACCTTGTAAATAAAGTGTTTTATCAACCGTCTTCATCTTCATTATTAAACTTGGGTTTCCCCACCATAAATCCATTGAATATTACACGTGAAGTACAGCTAAGCAATTATGACGTCACCATCGCGTCTTTGGGATATGTTAAATTTATTCACTGTATATAATAAAAATGTCGAGTCTATGTATTCAGTTATTTTTTTTCCTATTCACGATCAGTGAACCGTTATTAGTCTTCGTTACGAAGAAACGTAATGTAGTCTGTTTAGCTTTTTTTACGTAGTTCATATAAGTACGTAGAGAACTTTCTGGAATCTGTGGCGTATTTTCCAAGTAAAGACACTTACAATACGTTATTTACGATATTTAAACGTTTTCCGAGAATATTTACCTAATATAAAATCAGCATCGTAAATAGCATACACTAGTAAGTTAAATATATAGTTTGTACCGTTAAAATGTATAATAAAATACACACTGTAAGTCTCTAAGAAAAAAACAGCTGTGTAAACTTTATCTTAGCATTGAGGCCTATAAATAGTATCATTCTGTATTATAAATAGCAAGTTGACGTAAACTACAACAGGTCAACAATCGTCTAATTCAGGAACTTTTTATTTGAGTTCAGTGAAACTGATAATAGGTATATAGTAGTAATTTCACAGTAACTTATGTACTGCATTACTTCACACGTTGTTAAGGGAAACGTAACTCCAATAATACGAAATACAAATATGCATGCAGTTGATTTAGTGATTTTTGGAGTTACACGAAATTAAAAGTTTTCACGGTAGCTTTCGTGCTTGGTCAACACAAGACAGTAGTTTTGATGAAAAATACGGAAAGAATGTAAAGCTTTTTTTGTTTGTTTTTTATTAAGCACAGTTTGTTTGTTTAAAGTTAATCACAAAGCTACACAATGGGCTATCTGTGCTCTGTCCACCAGGGGTATCGAAACCCGGTTTCTAGCGTTGTAAGTCCGCAGACATACCGTTGTGCCACTGGGGGTGGGGGTATTAAGTACAAAGCGACACAATGGGCTATCTGTGTTCTGTCCACCAGGGGTATCGAAACCAGGTTTCTAGCGTTGTAAGTCTGCAGACATTCCGCTGTGCCACTGGGGGGTGGGGGAGTATTAAGCACAAAGCTACACAATAGACTATTTGTGCTGTGCCTTCAGACTTGCCGCTGAGCCACTGGGGTAGGGGCAAACTTTTAAAGCAGTCAAAACTATCTTTGTGTTAAATTGCATAGGAAAAGCATAAGAATATAAAGGAACTTGGGATCAAAATCACTGTATTAGTATTACTTGTTGTTCAGTTTGTTTTCAGGAGTCTTAAAATATCATGAGTGGGTAAAATTATTATTTATCTACAAAAAAATACTTCCATGCCGATTTATTAATGGATGCAGGAAATATAGTTCAAAATTAATTGCACTAACATTATAAAATCCGTTATGTTCTACCATATATTTCTTTACCGTCGTGGAGCTGTAATATTTTCTAATATTGAAATCGAGACTCAAAAATATAATCTTAAAAGATATTGTTGCGTCAGCGAGTCACATGACTAGTGTGACGCCACGTTTCTAGAACTATCCTGTACCTTGGCGAATGCTCTAGCGTTTACTAGATATAGGGTAGGCTGGTATATAAAAGAGGGTGACAACGTGACGGAGAATAATGTGTGTGTAGATAGTGAGTAATTGAACTGCAGTCAGAAGTATTGTTGACGTTCGTTGATATAGCGTTTGTTTTAGCGTGATTGTTGAAAATAAGTGTATCGTAAAGTTGTATTCGGAAAGAATAAACCAGTTTTATTAAGTAAGGACTTGTGTCGCTAAAGTTTCGTCGGAACGAATTTACGGAAAATCAATTGACAAACGGAAACGTAACAATGTTTATTTACACGTGAAATAATAGCAGGACAAAAACGACTGGATTTGTATTACATTATAGCAACGTAAACTGTTATACTAACAATTGTTATGGTGTGAATGCCTTTTACAAGCTGACGAAGCATCATTATAATCAGTTACACTTGTCATAACACATTATTTTAAGCCTATTAACTTTTTAACACGACATTTTTGATCTAGGGACCAGATTAAGAACGCAGTGCTAGAAAATATAATAGGCCTAACATAATGTTTTCTGACAAGTATAAACTATTATACTATTGTGTTATAACTGTTAACTTTAACGTTAGCTCTAGAATTAATTGTTTTAAAAATTAGATTTAGTGTTAGAAGTTCGTTTATTTCTAGAAATGAATATGATTTTTTTTTACACTCCAATATGCACTAAAGTCAACAAACGAATCAAGTTTGACGTTATTGCCTTACGTCTTTTTCCTCTTTACACAATTTCAAATGAAACCCATTCAAAAGCTGCTGTGGTTCAAATAAATTGTACACCGTCGGACGATTTCGATTTACCATACAACAAATTACGAACCAGTCAACTCTGAAAATATTTTTTCAGTTTTTTTTTTTAAATTTAGAACTTCCAATAAATATCATAATCTGTTTCATATATTTCTTTTGTTGTCGTATTTCTAACTGTTATTATGAAAGTAAACTTCTTTTTCTTCGTTTGTATATAGTAGGCCTAACACAATGTTTTCTGACAAGTATAACTGAGTATAAACTATTATACCAAAATTTATCATTTTCTTGTCCGAAATGTCGAAAGTAGAGATATCCATATAAATGGTCCGAAAATGTGAAACTTTTGGTGTTACTACGACATTCCATGCTGTTATAATAAATCGCTATTATTTTAACGAAATTTCCTTCGTGCTGTTCTAAAACTTCTTATACACATCTTTAAAAATATATATATATAAATAATAAAGTCGGGAATTCGATACTTTTCACGTCTGAAACAAACGAACAAAAAGAAAAAACATAATAAAAGTGAATTCATTAGCAAAGTTTAGGCCATAGACCTCTAACAGCCACTAACTAAGCCTTTAGATTGAATTCCGGTAGTCGTTGTAACAGAGGTTCAATGGTTATTGTCCATAAAGCACAAATAAACACTTCTTTCAATACAATTTCTGGCAAACTCTGTACATTAATAAAGTATGAAATATTTCGATTCAATTTTATTATGGACTGATAGCTGAAAACCACAACATGAAAAACGTCCCGGAGGTTATTTTCAATAACTGGGAGAGGTAGTGGTTGCGTTATAAGAGTGACGGTCAGGTCCCACAGTTTGGTTACAGTAGCCCAATGGTTGGCAGTGGTTAGTTGCTGTTGACGTTTTCCTTCTATTATATCAGTTCAAAATTAGGGACAACAAACGCAAATAGGCCTTGTCTTTAGCTTTACTCGAATATCCTAAACGAACTAAAATGCTCAACATTTTAATAAATTAACAATTCAGTTTTTTAAATACACATAACCATATTTGGTGTTTGTTGAAATTCTCAAACTCAGAATTACCTGTTTTCTACGAATATGTATCTAGGCAACCACATGCCACACGCTGTTGTCACCAAGCGACGGATGAACGTCCCGCTGCTATAAATACATCCAAGCTTCGCACCATGCTTTAGAACGCAGTCACGGAGGTAGCCTAGAGATTTTGCGGGGGTGGGAAAGTAGTAGTTGCAACGCTTGTAGATGGCGCTGTACAGTAGGGGAGATGACAGCTTTTTCTCGTGCATCAAATGACGTTGTGTCTTCGTTAAAGGAAGAACAGAAGCTTATTCTGTCCGCGATATCGATATTGATGTAAAAAGAATAAAAAACTTTGGCGATATAACTGTCGATTGGAGATTTTTGTGTTGATCCTAGAAAATCATAATCAAGGCTTAAAGTTAAAGTTCATTACGTTGCTGTTGTTGGTTGGAAGAAAGCTAAACCAGTGGAAGAAACAAAGGTAATGGTTAAATCAAATCTACAGTACGATACAGATCATTACTCATTGCTTGATATTTAAAATGTTTAATGAAGATATATCTAAAAAATTTAGCTGATATATTATTTTTTTGGAAAATATTATAGTGTAAGAATTTTATTACCATTACTCTTATAAAAACTTTTTTTTTTTACAATTATAAATAACTAAGAGCACGTATATGAATCTACCATAAATATATTACTATATCGCCCTCTATCCATTCAATGTACCGCTTTGTTTAGGCCTATCACCACGTATGAAAAGGTGACGACTTTACGTTTCTTAATACAGGCGTAAAGTAAATGAAGATAACGAGCGTTCTTCGTTCGTTATGCACATTAAATATTAAGATTCAAAAACAACTTCTCAAGATAAGGAAAAAATGTGATGTGAATTTATAATATTGTGGATATTGAGGTATCATTTTAATTTAGGGACGGTAATATAAACAGATCTTCGTGATGGCAATCGTTTTAGAAATAGCATTTATTAATATTAATTGTTATTATGTGACATGATTTTCATCACCCACGGAGTAACTTTAAGTTTTGTAAATGAATATCGACTATTATTTAGCCTAACGCAAGCACGCCTACCACAGTCGTTAGGACAACGCCAGTTCAATATACAAATAGTAAACGAAACTTGTATTTTTCTAATATAAATAAACGTTTGTAGGATATATTATATAGTTTCATCAACACTTAACATCTGGTTGTAGATGAGCAGTGGAGGGAACTCAAGCCCCCTGCCGTTATGCCCCAAAATTGTCATTTTTTTTCTCTGTCATAGAAATGATGAACAACTACGAAAAGATACACCTGATTCCACACCTTGCTTGCAGCGAGTTGTTACTATCACTATTACGGAAAAGAAAAATATGTCAACGTTAAAATGAATGACACACAGATACTTGGGGGGGTCTTTATAGTAACAAAATAATTTAGATATTAAGTGTTAATACGCAATATTTTACTGTTTAATTTTAGATCGTAAAAATGTTTATAAGACGAGTTGAATAAATAATAAGGAAGATATGTTTGCTTCTATGTTTTTTACCCTAGTTGTACTAGAGGCAATCCATATCCCAACAGTCTCCTCTAACCCCATCCCCAATAATAATATAAAAAAACATGTTTGCCTTACGACGATTGAAAAGTGTCATTTTTATCAAGGAGAGCCCCTGCCCTTTTAATGCTCTCTACACATTATTGTCAACATGCATCGACACCTGACATCTCTGTTACTTGTAGGTTAAACATGCTATCGACACGACATCCCTATTACTTGTAGGTTAAACATGCATCGACACGTAACATCCCTATTACTTGTAGTTGTAGGTTAAACTTCCATATACACCTGACGTCTCTGTTACTTGTAGGTTCAACTTTTATCGACACCTGACATCCCTATTACTTGCAGTTGGCAGATTTATTTTATTTATCTATCTACAGACACAACACAGCCTCCCCTATTACAGATAACTTTGATTGAGAGAACCGTAACCACATTCGAGGAACAAAATTATCTAGCGAAGCCCTCTGTAGTATTGTTTTAACGTGGGGGAAGATCCACAAATAAACGTTGCTTTAGGCATTCCACTTCGCACAATAGATGCCAAGTACTATTATCTCGTAGCAGTAAATGTTGACCTGTTCTTCGAATGAGTAGATACATTATAAGTATAGAATAATGTTTTGTATTTATCGATCTACGTAATATTGTGAAAAATATATCAGCTTTGGGTTGTTTATTGGCTAAAAATACCGTCTCTGAAAAATACTTGTTACGACGGTCAAATGACATTTTAGTATACATATCCAGTGTAAACCGATAAATAGCTATTAATTGTATTTGTTATATTTTAATAAAATATTTCTATAAAATCACTTTAAACATGATGAACAGTTGTTAAATCTGTGTAAGGAGTTTATAAGTCGAAATTATCCCCTCCTAAAATGAGCCGACAGTAAAAACGTTTCAAAAGAATGGCTTCGGGCAAGTCATAACATAATCATCTAGTTCATAATATTATGAACAAAATCATTTTACGATATTAATAAAATGATAAAATTTTTCAACAGTCCATTTTTAAATAGAAATAAAATCTAAATTTTCGTAAACTAAATCTTATCGTTTAGAATTTTTTTATCTTACGTAGTTTTTTACATAAAAACTGATGGATATTTGCTACTTCTAATGAAAAAAGACCAGTTTTGTTAATTCACGGTTCTTCAGTGGTGCGTAAAAGTTGTTTCATGCTGTTAATTAGAGAAAAATTTCTTGTTATTAGTGATAATCGTGCTATAAATATCATATATTATGTATGTGTATATATATATATATATATATTAGCAGAATGGCTGGTTCGATTACCCTAACTTTTGATATAGCAACTGGAAACTGTCCGAGAGCTATCTTGTTTTAGGAATTTTGACCGAAAAGGGGGGGGG
>NW_013669720.1:92673-96728 GCF_000517525.1 Limulus polyphemus
TGGCAGGAAATACTTGTAGCTCTGATTTCATTTCTGAGATTTCTCAGGTACTTAACAAACGCCCCCTCAGTGGCACAGCGGAATGTCTTCGAGTTTCGATACTGCATCATACAGATAAATCTAGTCATGTTGTTATCAGTCTCCCATAAAGAAATGTGTGTTATAGCAAAGCCACATCGGGCTATCTGCTGTGTTAACCGAAGGGAATCGAACCCCAGATTTTAGCGTGATAAATCCGTAGGCTTACCGCTGTCCCAGCTTGGGGACCCATAAAGGAATGTGTGTGTGTGTGTGTGTGTGTGTTTTTCGTATAGCAAAGCCACATCGGGCTATCTGCTGTGTCAACCGAAGGGAATCGAACCCCAGATTTTAGCTGTCCCAGCTTGGGGACCCATAAAGAAATAGAGGTATTTTAGTTTTTATCACAATATCGTTTACATTTATAGACATACTGAAAAAAAACGCAACAGATGAACCTCAGATGACATAGTAGCCCAGGGCTGTGAAAGATAATATACTCGTTTTTTTTTTTGTTTTTGTTTTTTTAGTTCATTCCGAGAGGAAAAACTGGTCGCACAGGCTATATTTAGTCATTTATTCTGCAAACACTACATTGCATATCCACACATATGGTCATGTTGAGACCGAAATGTCTGACACCCTGTCTCGATAAACATGTGTTCAGTCAGTTAATCTACTATGCTGGGAGCTTTTATGCTGTGTATATGTATGTCTATACTGAATCATTGTATATATATATATTGCCAGTAAAATGGCCCGAAAATTTAAAGTGAAATAACTTGGTGAGATTCTAAAGCAAAAGTACTTAATGTATATAAAAAAACGTCGCACCAGAGATAATATTTATTGAGACTTGATTGGTGATCAACGTGCTATTATGCGTTTTTTGTTTTTGCCCGAAATTTAAATGCTTAACTAGCTTTAAGTTCAAGAGCATGACTTGTTGTTTTTTTTTTCTGTAGCATTTACCAGTTTGGCTTCTATAGCTTCGTAAAAGGACCTACGCATAGCGCTAATAGCTAACATTAAACAACAAGGACCCTTCCCTTGTGAGTGTTAATTAAGACTGAATGGGTTTAAAGATCATTAAGAACTCTTTAAACATGCTCGTTCGACATTCAATCCGTTGATCAATATTTGAGTCGTCTATTACCGTATATCTTACTAATTTACTTTTAAGATTTCCGCTAAAGCGACATCTTGCCATTTGAAGTGGTTAGGGCTCTCGACTCGCAGTTTGCGGGTTCGGACCTCTGTCGCCCAACATGCTCGCCCGCTGAGACGTGGGAGCATTACAACGTTTGATGAATCTTACTATTCGCTGGTAAAAGAGTAGCCCAAGAGTTGGCGGTGGATGGTGTTGACTAACTGCCTTCTCTCTAGTCTATCACTGCTTAATTAGGGACGGCTAGCGCAGATAGCTCTCGTGTAGCTTTGCGCGAAATCCTAACCAATCCAAAACTGTTTGAAGTGTTGTTAAAGTTGTATTGTTCTGGAGCAGGAAACGTATTTCTAAGACTATCAAATACGTTGTGCGACCGACTGGTCCTGCTGGCTGCATGACTGTTTTATTTCTTTCTCCTTTCAACACATGCTTTGAATAGATCTTTATTGTGGCTAAAAACGGTGTCATGAATCCCAGAAACATGCGAATTAGTTGAATCGTAAAGAAAACATCGTCTCGGAGTTTTATCACCAGTAGTTTGATGTGAAAACAATCGTAGTGTCTTGTGAGGGAATGATGCTAAAATCCGAGGGCCGATTCTGCACGGTGGACACAGCGCAAATATCCTACTGTGTAGATTCGCGCTTAACAATAGGACAGAACCTGCTAAAAAAATTACCGCAACAAGAACTTCCGTCGGCGAGGTGTTGTTGTGGCTCCAGTGGGAGTCGACAGGGCATTAAAACACCACACACACATATAATTTACAGTTCACCACTATAAGAACCCTAGTCTTGGTGTTTTGTTTTTCCGGTTGCCATAATTACCTTGTCAATTGGTAAAAGCTGAGATGATCAAAGTAACAATCTAATTATCTAACTGTTTTATCTGTCGATTGATGAGATATTAAGTACATAATGGACTATTTGTGCTCTGCCCATCGCGGGTATCGAAACCCGATTTTTATCGTTATATGCCCTCACACTCACCGCTGGGATACCGAAGTATCAGGTGAGGAAAATAAGAAGACTAAAATCTATATTACTGAGTTATTGCTACAAAGCAGGATATACACTTGGTATCTAATGACGTCATTAGGGATTTAATAACAAAAGAAAGAAGGGGAACATTGTCTTTTATACAGTTTTTGCTTCCTTAACGGCCACCCTCAGCTAGTCTCATAATTTAAAGTTATATATTAGAAATTCTATTGTACATCGAGTTTAAGGTTACAAATTTTCACACTTTAGTTGACAACGTGTCATATTTCCTTTAAAACTAAAAAAAAAAAATTGTACATTTAATTTCAAATTCCTTTGAAGTATTTTTTATTCTTTTTTTTAAACCTTTTTTTTTTCGAAACTATTCCCACAACATAATGTTCTATGAAATACGGTCATAGTTTTAATTAACTACCCCAGATAAACATATTTAACACACTAATACAAAGACACATTTTTTTTTCTCGAAAATCCGATGTTTAGATATTACATTCGTTTTAATTATTTGGCGACTTAAGAAGGTTTTTTTTAAGTGTGTGTGGTTTTGTTGCGTGATAATAGGAAAACGTCTTAACAAGTATTAAAAACAAACGTAATTCTAAGTTGTGAAAAACATTACCAGTTCGAGACATTATTAGTAAACTTTTCCTTTTGTTTGTTTAACAGTCCCACTTGATAAGACAGCGGTAAGTTTACGGACTTCCGACGCTAAAAATCGGGGTTCGACACCCCGTGATCGACAGTGAGGCTATGCTCTAAAACAAACAGACGGTTCCACTTTCTTTATATAGCCCTCCAGTGGCTCGGCGGTATGTCTGCGGACTTACAACACTAGAAACCGGGTTTCGATACCACTGGTGGGCAGAGCACAGATAGCCCATTGTGTAGTTTTGTGCTTCACTTCAAATAAACAAACAGACAGTTTATCTATTAAATTGTATAATTCCTTTTGAAATAGATCACCCAAATTGTATATATATATTTGTTATTTGAAAAATCGAATTAAAATGTATTTCGAAGACTGGATAACACTAAGTAGGGACAAATAATTAAGTTCTTAATCCGCTTAGCCTTTTATTAGTTAATAAAAGATTGTATTAAGAAACTAATAATCCGCATAATCTGCCAACAGTGGATTAATCATAGAATGAAGAAACTATTGATATCATAATTAATATAAATCCCAATATATCGTTCTATTCCCCACTTGTCACTGATTGATACCGTGTTCGAGGAATCCCACTCCTCTTAGTCTTGTTTTATCGACTTCCTCTTGTCCGTGGTATAATTATAAATCAGTGACAAATGGAGAATTAGGCTTCGTATTTATCTTCAGTATTTTATACAGCTCGTCTGCTGAAGAATTCAGAAGAATAAGTTACATATTCTTTACTTCTTATATAAATATAGGTTCATTATGCTGGCCATTCTGTCCCTATAGCGCGTTGGATTTCTAATCCAAAGGTACCGGGTTCGTTCCCCGGCAGGGATACCACCACTATTGCCTGGTCCCAAGTACAGGATGAGAAAGGAGGAAGGTTGGGCTAAACCTGGTAATAGCTGACTCATTTAACTCTTTGTAGCTGGTAATAGCTGACTCATTTAACTCTTTGTAGCTGGTAATAGCTGACTCATTTAACTCTTTGTAGCTGGTAATAGCTGACTCATTTAACTCTTTGTAGCTGGTAATAACTGACTCATTTAACTCTTTGTAGCTGGTAATAGCTGACTCATTTAACTCTTTGTAGCTGGTAATAGCTGACTCACTTAACTCTTTGTAGCTGGTAATAGCTGACTCATTTAACTCTTTGTAGCTGGTAATAGCTGACTCATTTAACTCTTTGTAGCTGGTAATAGCTGACTCATTT
>NW_013669720.1:97620-98805 GCF_000517525.1 Limulus polyphemus
CTTTAACTAATATTAAAACAAGTATTTCCTGCCTTTAACTAATATTAAAACAAGTATTTCCTGCCTTTAACTAATATTAAAACAAGTATTTCCTGCCTTTAACTAATATTAAAACAAGTATTCCCTTCCATTAACTAATATTAAAACAAGTATTTCGTGCCTTTAACTAATATTAAAACAAATCTATTTAGAGCAACATGCGATATGCCACTGTTACCATTTTACAGGTGGCGTCGTGTTGAAGGGACTCTCATGATGCTTATTGTTACTTAACCTTTGATATTCATTCTAACCTAGTGGTATTCGGAGAGAATTCTTCGGTTACCGGTTGCGTCTTATAAGGATTCGATAACTTATAGAGTAAACTGTTTTTCTACATACTTAGTGAACGCTTTCATTGACTTCAGAGCTTACGGTTTGGTTTGAATTTCACATAAAGCTACACGAGGGTTATCTGAGCTAGTCGTCCCTAATTTAACAGTGATAGACTAGAGGAAAGGCAGCTAGTAATCACCACCCACCGCCAACTCTTGGCCTACTCTTTTACCAACGAATAGTAAGATTCACCAAAACGTTATAATGCTCCCACGGCTCAGAGGGCGAGCATGTTTGTTGACAGGTTTTCGAATTCGCGACCCGCAGATTATGAGTCGAACGCCCTAATAACCAGGCCATGCCGGGTCGTTTCATAGCTTTCGCCCGTAGATACTGTCCCAGGTACTCTCAGCGCCGTCCCCCTGGTGAGACAACGGTAAATTTACGGACTTACAGCGCTGTAATCCGGGGTCGACTCCCCCGGTGGACACGGCAGATAGCCCAATGTGGCTTTGCTCTAGAACAAACAAACTATTCATCTGTGGTGAATTCAAATTCGATGACGAGGAACCCACTTTGAGATTAATAATGGCTGGAGTACCTGATGATGACAAAACCTTGTACATTTGCTGTTATGTTAAACTTATATTAAAGTTTTTCTTCATTACCCATTCAAGCCGTCTCCAGCCATTATTATTCATTTGTGGGCTTTCAGCCTTTTGAAATCCGTGTTGAAAGAATTGGAAGAATAGAATGTTCCAGCAAATGTTACCAGAGTAACGATAAACAATGACCTTGAAAAGTCGCCTTTCTTTAATCCACGTGTCTGCATAAAAAGTGAAGAAGCAAACACGTGCAGAAGCCTTTCTA
>NW_013669720.1:99451-104894 GCF_000517525.1 Limulus polyphemus
ATAAAATATACGAGACATTACCTGGGAGACGACATTTTTGGTATAAAATATACGAGACATTACCTGGGAGACGATGATGGCCATAGGGACACGGTGATTGGATAAGCAAAGAGTTATAATAAGGGCCCCCTTCCGATGGCTCAACTCAGCGAAAAGTCTATGGGCTTATAACGCAAAAAATCGGGTTTCGATACCCGTGGTGGGCACAATACAGCTATTCCTCTGTATCTTTGTGCTTAACACAAAATAAACAAGTTATTATAAATCGTAACCAACCCTTTCAATAAACATAATGTAATCAGTTTTTCCGGGTCTATACCAAACGGATTGTCATTGAAACTTAACAAGTTGCTTGTGTTCTCAGCCCACTTGTACAGTGGTGGTTTTTATAACAGCATTTGACTGATTTTTGTTTGAGCCAACCACGAGTTTCTGTAGACTTTAGTGTTTAAAACTTTTTATGCCATCTTCTAGTGAGGCAATAATAACGATACATATACAGACAGCAGATTTCAAAGCATTGGAGTAAAAAAAACTTTAATTAGTCGCGAAGTAAAATTAAGTATTGATAGCCATTATATCAGTTTGGTTTCATTAATATTATAGGTTATAATGTTCATAATAATATTTACTTTTGTACTTTTTTCATGTTTACCATCTGAGTCTACAACATCTTACTGTTGCGACAGAAACAACAGAAGTCTACAACATCTTACTGTTGGGTTGTACTTTTTCATGTTTACCATCTAAGTCTACAACATCTTACTGTTGGGTTGTACTTTTTTCATGTTTACCATCTAAGTCTACAACATCTTACTGTTGGGTTGTATTTTTCATGTTTACCATCTAAGTCTACAACATCTTACTGTTGGGTTGTATTTTTTCATGTTTACCATCTAAGTCTACAACATCTTACTGTTGGGTTGTACTTTTTTCATGTTTACCATCTAAGTGTACAACATCTTACTGTTGGGTTGTATTGTTTTCATGTTTACCATTTAAGTCTAGAACATCTTACTGTTGGGTTGTACTTTTTTCATGTTTACCATCTAAGTCTACAACATCTTACTGTTGGGTTGTATTGTTTTCATGTTTACCATCTAAGTCTAGAACATCTTACTGTTGGGTTGTACTTTTTTCATGTTTACCATCTAAGTCTACAACATCTTGCTGTTGGGTTGTATTTTTCAGTTGCGAACTCAATTCATTATTTTCAGTCATTAATGTTGACCACTCATTTGTCTTGGATGTCACTAGATCCCCAGTCAAATCCTTCTGGGTTTCGTTTCCAGTTCCCACCTGTTCTTCAAATATTTCCTGTTGTATTTGTTGTAATAACAACAATGATTGGGCTGCGTCCGTGTCTTTCTTTCTTCGGTTCTTCTTCACCTACGGTTAAATCGTGAACATTTATTTTTTAATTTTTGCAGCTGTGGATATTATGTTGACAGAAGGGATCCAATCTGGGTTGTCTTACTGCTAAAGGTCTGCCCTCTGTCCTGAAAAATATAAATATTGCAATTGTACGTCTATAAAGGTACAATGTACGAGCCATTTTCTAACTGGGACTCTTTAGCAAAGAATGACGTGTAGATCAGGATTATATGAGGATGTTAGCTGAAAATAAAACTTAATTATAGTTTTTTTTCGAAGATTAAAATATTTAAAGCCACGCCCCTTTCCGTTTTGTTTATAAAGCAGTTGGTTGTATATGACAGATTAGAATTGTATTAAACATAAAACATTCCACGTTATTATATAAAACAATATATAAACAAAGCTTGCTGATAATCACTGATAATGGGATCTCTATCTGTACCGTTATTTTCACATTCTGTTGCTGAACAACATGTGTTTACTTATGAAGTAATTATAAATATATATAATTTTGTTACAAAAATATTTCTTACTTGAAATAAGGAGCTGAGCACACTCCAGATTTTTCCAAGATTTGCTGATCAGTAGTCACCTTAGGAAAGCGACAAAATTTTAAATGTGTCTCTCTGTTTGATTGGGTATGACACCCGGTCATTCGACAATATTTTACCATTGTTACTAGTATTTAAGTACTGAAGGGCTACACGGGTAAACTCGTGAATCGTAAACAAACACAAATCGATATCTCCAATATGGCCGACTTCCGTTTTGATGACGTCACTGAAAACAGTCCGTAGTCGGATGTGACGTTCATTATATTCATGTAATTACATTGATTTTATATTTATTGTGCTATACACTGTCTTAAAGTAATAATACGAAATGTTTGTGTAAATTTGAATTGTCGCCTCCTTCAGTGTAAACTACTATTTTGAGATGTAGCAAGAAGATGAATATGTGCTGTTAAAATTTTTCGGTGCTACACGAATTAACACAAAACAAGGTCATTAAGAAGTACGAAAGTTTATATTTAGCTGAGAATCGTGGTTGAGTAGCGCACGGAGAGGTGGATGTGAATGGTGGGGGGCTGAAGCAACGGAAATCGTGGAATGTAGCTGTCTGCTGTTAACTGACATTTTAAACCACCTCTTCAACAACTTTTAAGAAGAAGAAAAAAAAACCCAGCCAAGAGCGTTTGGTAATGAAAATTTAGTACCTCATAAAGAGTTCTGACTAAGGCGTAATGCCGAACGTTACGTAACGAGTCCTGCTTTTCGTAATAACTGCTAATTGATAAGTGAAAAGTACATATTCGGAAACTTACAAACAACAGACGACAGAAAACTACTCTACAGTTTTCTTCATCAAGGGTCTGGTGGTTAGGGACCTCGACTCGCAATCTGTGGTTCGCAGGATCGAAACTCGGCGCCGAACATTGCCATCCCTTCATTTATGGATGCGTTATAATGTGACGATCAGTTCGTTGGTAAAGAGTGATCCAAAAGATGGCGATTGGTTTAACCAGGCGATTTCCTTCCCAATGGTCGGGAAGTTAAAAATTAGGGACGACGGCAGATAACCCTAGTAGAATTACCATAAATAAAAAACAAGCATAAACACCAACTGTCCACAATCAAATGTGACAGCGAGAGTATTGTAATATAAACCTGTCAACAATCAAATCTTAGATAGAGTATAGTAACATAAACCTATCAACAATGAAATCTTACGGAGAGAATATAGTAACATAAACCTGTCAACAATCAAATCTTACAGTGAGAGTATAGTAACATAAACCTATCAACAATCAAATCTTACAGTGAGAGTAGAGTAACATAAACCTATCAACAATCAAATCTTACAGTGAGAGTACAGTAACATAAACCTATCAACAATTAAATCTTACAGTGAGAGTAGAGTAACATAAACCTATCAACAATCAAATCTTAGAGAGAGTATAGTAACATAAACCTGTCAACAATCAAATCTTACAGTGAGAGTATAGTAACATAAACCTGTCAACAATCAAACCTCATGGTGAGAGTATAGTAACATAAACCTGTCAACAATCAAATCTTACAGTGAGAGTATAGTAACATAAACCTATCAACAATCAAACCTTAGAGAGAGTACAGTAACATAAACCTGTCAACAATCAAATCTTACAGTGAGAGTATAGTAACATAAACCTGTCAACAATCAAATCTTACAGTGAGAGTATAGTAACATAAATCTGTCAACAATCAAATCTTACAGTGAGAGTATAGTAACATAAATCTGCCAACAATCAAATCTTACAGTGAGAGTACAGTAACATAAATCTGCCAACAATCAAATCTTACAGTGAGAGTATAGTAACATAAACCTGTCAACAATCAAATCTTACGGTGAGAGTACAGTAACATAAACCTATCAACAATCAAATCTTACAGTGAGAGTATAGTAACATAAACCTGTCACAGCGAGTTTTTTACAGCAAAATTTTTTAACATAAAAATACACAAAAATTCCTTTCGCAAACTTACAATCCATAAAACTATCCATAAAACCATCATGGCTATAGTTTACGTACATAAAACTATCACAGCGAGACTTTACGTACATAAAACTATCCATAAAACCATCATGGCTATAGTTTACGTACATAAAACTATCACAGCGAGACTTTACGTACATAAAACTATCCATAAAAAAATATTACAGCGAAGGTTTACGTTCATAAAATTACCCATAAAAACATTATCATATCGATAGTTTTATTACCTAAAACTATTAAAGTTAAGTCGATATCAAGTCTGATATATTCTGCAGTGTAATAGTTGACTTATCATTTGCTCACTTCTTTTTTTTTTTTCGGGAACACATCAACTTTACTGCCACCACCCCAGACGACATAAAAAATCAAATACTTAGATGAGCAGTTCAAGAACCTCTAAGAATAACATCCAACCTTCTTTGAATCAGCGGCGGAATTTTTGTTATTTTGTTTTGTGGTAGTGACGACTACAAAAATGTATATCTTTAGGCTATTGCTCCGTAAGAGACAATGAGTTAAATAATGAAAATAGTACGTGTAATCTTATCAATCCCATGTACTTCAAAATGATTTGTGACATTCCAGTCCCAGTAAGGGAACTGCCAGGCCAGCAGATGGTTGTGCCCTCTCAGTGTGAAAAAACAACAACGGTAAACAATTAAACAATGGGATATCCTCAACCTGTCCACCACGAAGAGTGGAACTCCGGAATTTAATTCCGCAAACTTACTGCTGAACCACGGGGGGGATGGGGATATAGTTTTTTGCTTGCGGCTCTGAAATTCACCATGTGCCATCTGTGCTGTGCCCATCTCTGGTATCAAATCACGATTGTTAGCGTTATGAATCGCAATGAATGTAGGAAATGGTGTAACTGTGTTATTCTGACAGAAGTCCAACCAGTATGATGGTGTTCTATATGATGTCTTTTCGGTGGTAACGTTGCTTGAAGCGTAACTTTATACCTATTCCTTGGATCAACATGACAAGTATCAGTTCAATCTCTTTCTTTGACAAAAAACGTCTTATTTATAATAACTTATACCGGCAGATTGAATATATTTGATAACAATGGTAAAGCTGAGTATTGTGTCTAATAGAGTGCAAAGTTTAACAATGATATAGATGAGTATTGTGTCTAATAGAGTGCAAAGTTTAACAATGGTATAGATGAGTATTGTGTCTAATAGAGTGCAAAGTTTAACAATGATATAGTTGAGTATTGTGTCTAATAGAGTGCAAAGTTTAACAATGATATAGATGAGTATTGTGTCGAATAGAGTGCAAAGTTTAACAATGGTATAGATGAGTATTGTGTCTAATAGAGTGCAAAGTTTAACAATGATATAGATGAGTATTGTGTCTAATAGAGTACAATGCTTAACAATGATATATATGAGTATTGTGTCTAATAGAGTACAATGTCTAACAATGGTATAGATGAGTATTGTGTCTAATAGAGTGCAAAGTTTAACAATGATATAGATGAGTATTGTGTCTAATAGAGTGCAAAGTTTAACAATGATATAG
>NW_013669721.1:0-1340 GCF_000517525.1 Limulus polyphemus
AAAACAAACAAACAAACTCTTGGATGTCTTCAAAATGTAAAAGTTCATTGTGCTCTAGGATGTTTTCAAAATGAGTGCAACTCTAGATCTTTCTTAAATGTTTCAATCATCAAATTTGTTTCTTTCATTTTTCCGTTTCTCGTATAAATTTTCTATTTCAGAATGTTCGTTATTACTAGATTAATGGTCTAAGTATGGAAATTTCTGTTTCATCCATTCTAGCTAATTTATTTATGGTCAGAATTGAAAAAACTGCCAATTCCATATCACTCAATCCTCCTGCGTTATGTGTCTGTTATGTAGATGATATTTTTGTGAAAATGATTCTATCGATAGTTTTCTTTCACACTTGAACGTACTCCACTTTAACATTATGTTTAAGGTTGAAAATAAAGTCGATGGAAAAAAAATGTTTAAATGTTTTGTTTTCATATCATTGTTTTTTTTTGTAAAGACACACATTCGTGAGTTTATATTAATTGAAAATCTTTCCACTACCCTATACAAAAACCGGGTTTCGATAGTTGTGGTTGCCACAGCTGAGATAGCCCTTTGTGTTGTTTGTGCTTGACAATATATAAACAAAACAAACCAGTACCGGATTTGAGAAAGGGAGTGCGTTCGCCTGGATAGTCATCATATAATTTCAGTATACATCATTTATATTGATGCAGCCAGATGATACATCAAACTTGAAAATAACATCATAAATTATTGGTCTGTAGCTTGGAGAAACAGGAAATAATCTTTTATTGAAATTATTTACTATTACAAACGGTGCATTCTAGAGGCGCAAAATTATAAAAAAGGGGCAGCGGCACCCCTGAATCCGCTAGTGAAGCAAACTTATACGAAAAATAGGAATTAACAAGTACTTATTTCAAACAGCTAAAAAATATTTGCTCCTCTCATAAAGTTTTTTAACAGAGATAAATGTGTTAAAATCGCAATTTTATCAACTTTGAAAAAATCCATAAAAGTTAAGCACGTTTTTCTATCAAATAAAGTTTTCATACTTTTGGTACGAAGAAGAAAAAAGTAAGAAACTCAATCAAAATTCGACATGATATATCTCAGGTATTTTTAATGGATTGTCTTCAAATTTGGTGTGTGAAATAATAGTCCAGTAGCGCACGTTCACTGAAAGTATGTGCTAGTTTGGATTACCACAGTTCGAGATGCAGACGGTGGAAAATCTCTAAATTATCACTCCTGTTATAATAAATAAGCTCAGCATTCCGAAAATTGTTTAATTTCATGTTCAAGAGAGGTTCAATATAATATACACTTTCATCAACATGTTTGTTCGTTTGTTATGAATTTCGAACAAACTACACGAG
>NW_013669721.1:2294-3926 GCF_000517525.1 Limulus polyphemus
TGGATTCCTTGATTTTTTGTTTGTTTATGTTTGGTTCTTTGTTTAAAATTGCTGTGTTTTTAATAGATATACTATTTTTTTTGTGTTGCAATGGTGGAAAATATGGGACGGTTATTTATTGTGTTCTGTGAATCTGGTTTCCAATTTTCGTCCTGTTTCTCCGATGTAGAAATCTGGGCAGTTAGTGCATGTTATTTTGTGAATGACGTTGGTATTGTGTGATTCTAAAAAATTTTTGTTTAGTGCCGATTGTAATTTAGGGCCGGGTTTTGGAGATAATTTAACGTTGACAGGAATTTTGTGTTAATGACTAGTTTTGTCCAAGTGTGGATAATTCTTGAGCTGGTTTCAGGGACAAAAGGTAAACTGCAGTATAATATTCTGTTGTTGGGTTTGTTAATACTACTTTTGTTCGTGAGTTGAATTTTGTTGTGGGGAATGTTGGAGAGTTTTTCAACAATAGCTGGTGGAAAGTTATTGATGTGAATGAAGGAATGCTTTATGTGGTTGATTTATTCATCTATGTAGTCCATTGAACAAAGTATTGTGGCTGTGTTTATGAGGTTTTTCAGTGTATTGTTTTTTGTGTAGTGTCATGAGCGGAATTCCAGGGTATGTAGAGGCCGGTGTGTGTGTGTTCTTACGGTGAATTTTGGTTTAAAACTGTGTGTCCAATCTAATAATGTTGAGGTTAAGAAAAGATAACTGTTTGTTGTTTTCGTGTTCTATGGTAAATTTAATGTTGGGATGAAAGGAGTTTATGTATTCAAAGAAAGTTAGAGTGTGGTCTGTAGAAGTGAAACCAGCAAAAGTGTCAACGACATATCTGTACCAGTATAGAGGGGGATGAAGCGCAGAATGTATGGCTTATATTTCGATCTGGGTCATGAATATATTGGCAAGAATGGGTGAAACAGGATTGCCCATATTTAAACCATCTATTTGAAGGAAATTTTCGTTGTTGAAAATGAAGTTGGTTTTAGTTGTAAATTATAAGAGAGAAGCAAAACGTGTGCTGGGGATGTGGAGTCATCAATGTAGAGATCGAGTGCGATATTGCAAGCTTCATTGACAGGAACTTCGGTGAAGAGTGACACGACATTAAAACTAGCCATTAAAGCTTTAGAATTTAGTTGGCCTAGCGTATATTTGAAATTGAAGGCATCTTTAAAAAATGAACCTGTATATATTATATATATATGCATAAAAATCAAAAACCTTTTAGTTAATTAAACAAGAATAGATTTTACGAGGAAAGAATGAAATATCTTAAAATAATATAACGTTAGTATGAAAAAACTGTTTTAACAATTATAAAACAAAATAGCACCATACAAGAATGAAAATGTAATAACCAAAATCTCAAGAAATAAAGCAAAATCAAGATAATATATGAGAACGAACCTCCTGACTTTATAGAACAAAAATTAAACCCTTCACCACAAAAATTAAAAATACTAAAGTAATACAGTAAAAGCTTACTGCTTTTCGCTCGCGTTGTGTTTACAAGTGGACAGAGGTATATTATACTAAAGTAATAAACATGAAAATACAAAATAAAATTAAAAAGACTAAATACATTTTCAAGAATGTATAGACATGCAAAATGTTAACAATATATATATATATATA
>NW_013669721.1:4896-6722 GCF_000517525.1 Limulus polyphemus
ATTAATTAAATTATACATATATCAATTCAAGTGAATATGGCTGAAAATTTAATTTTTTCTGAAAAGGTGGTGTCTATTTACTTGTGACCACGCTGTGTATACACAAAATACAAAAACATGATAAGGCCCTGTCTCTACATACACTCATATGAATGCAGAAGATAGTGGAACTCTAAATTAAAATACGAAAGTAATTATATATGCAGAATATTAATGAATATAATACTGTGTATACACTCATTCCTCAGAGTGGTCAAGGCTTCACTCTCACTCACTTCAAACCCAGCAGATTCTCTAGGGTCACTATAATCTTATGGTTGGCTGGCATCGACGTCTTCACATAATTCTGGGCTTTACTGAGGATTATTATGGTGCCAGTAAGCATGAATCGCGGGCACCACTCCTCTTCCTTGCATTATGTTGGAAAAATTACTCCATATCCAACCTTCCTCCCTTATACAGAGCCTTGGTCCAGTAATTGGCCATTTCCTGTAAGTGTTTTATCAGTACTGCAATCTGCTCAAGCATTAGGTGACTTGACCAGAAGTTCATCCTAACCATTCTCTGTAACGGATCCTGGGGATTTTTGGCCAGCAGTGCCTCTATCCTCACAGCCATGTAAGTACTGTGGTATTTTCCAGCTATAAGTTCTCTGTTCCTCGATGTGGAGGCTCTCTCATTGATGGTCTGAGGTGAGGTTGGCCTATAAACTTGCTGGTGCATCTGCACAGCTACTAAAATGGTCTCTATTGACTGAGTATTCTTGAGGTTTAGCCCACCCTTGTCTTTTCAAAACTTGTACACCCTTCAGGAAGAACTTAGTGCCAGAATGCTATTATTCGGCTTCAGGATATGGAGGTCATATTGGAGGTGTAAGCACATCTGTTGTTACCTCCGTTTGGTGATGCCACATCATCTTATTGAACAGGTTTCACTTCTTCCTTGAGTAGCATGAACAAAAGTAAAACTCCAACTGTCGGAACTACTGAAAACTATGCTCCTAAAAAGTTCATGTTATTAGGGAGGACGTCCTCTAGCTTCTCAGTCGCAACAGGTTTCTCAGCATTTGAAGGAATCAGTTTGGCTCCTGTGTGATGTAACGTAAACATTTAGCGATTTTATCCAATTTTTGTGATATTTTCTCTAAATTATGTGATGTAACAGGCCAAAACCATAAATTACTCAACATCATAAATATATAATTCCCGCTGATAGTAAATTGTATGAAAATGGGAATAAAAGATTTTTCAGTGTTTTATGTATTTACAAGCTGATACATACAATGTTTCAAAGGAGGTTTCTAATTTGTGGAATCAAAAACCAACACATATTTTGCGAAGGAAAATCAGCATGCCCCTTAGAAAATGTATGAAAAACCGGTGCTATGGAGTTAAATCTGGAAGCAATTTTGCATAAAATATAGCTTAAACATTTGCATGGCTGTTCACATAAAATCCACAAACATCAACGTAAAAGTCAAAAAATCATCATTCTGTTGTGATGACTTAAATTAGCATAAATATGTATGTCTTATTATAGTAAACTACTGTACAATCTACACCCATAGTAGTTATTAATTGTTAAATTTTTTTATTCATTTAACCCGATGACTACCGGTACTAACTTTCTTAGTAGGCAATGCAAGTGTGCATTTGTGAATTGAAAAAATGATAGAGAACTTATCTTTTAATGGATTTCTGATTTTATTTTTATAAATAGTAGCATAACATTCAATTATTTGTACAAAATTGTATTCTTTAATGAAAAAATTCCTAAAATACGTTTTAGACTGTAAATAAGCGCCCTCTAAGAAGAAATGTTTTTTT
>NW_013669721.1:7689-8812 GCF_000517525.1 Limulus polyphemus
CTGCATGGGATGTACGTGACTTTTATTATTTTTATATAGTAGCTTAAGTCATGCTGCATCGTGTATCTATTTATATTAATCATTATATTGAAAAATTAAGAAGTTGATCCACAATTGTTAGGATTAACAGCTATCGAGTGGCGAGTGCAAGGTCTTTACATGAAGTAGGCTTAGGACTTTGAACTGTAAGAGTTTGTGATTTTTTTATATACTTTTGTATTTAAATTCGCAGTTTTAAGTTCAGTAATTTTGTTCATAATAAAAATATGATTTAGTATTTATAAGGAAAACTTTGTGTCATTTGTACGTACTAGTAGTACCAGTTTGATAGCTTTAGGCTTATCGTAAGAATTTTGTAATTTCTTTCTTACTATCATTACTTAGTAAGACCCACACTTCTGTTGTTCTTTTATAATTAAAACATACTAACTGATATATAAATATTTTATTCTGATATTTTGCAAAGGGGTTAAATAAAGTTAAATTAAATAAATTTTATACATAAGTTACAAGTCAAGATAAGATATATACAAAAGGAGCATCAATGTATGGATAAACAATGCCTAATTTATAAGTTATACACTGAGAAGTACACGTACAGCTGTATGCAAATCATATTGTTGCGTCATCGAGGTCACGTGACTGGTGTGGCGCCACCTATTTTCTAGAACTATCCTGTACCTTGGCGAATGCTCTAGTATTTACTAGATATAGGGTAGCTGGTATATAAAAGAGGGTGACAACGTGACAAGAGAATAATGTGTGTGTAGGAAGTGTGTAATTGATCTGCAGTCAGAGAGAGAGAGACGTATTGTTGTTATAGCGCTTGTTTTAGCGCGAATATTGAAAATAAGTGTATCGTAAAGTTGTATTCGGAAAGAATAAACCAGTTTTATTAAGTAAGGATTTGTGTCGCTAAAGTTTTGTCGGAACGAAGTTACGGAAAGTTAATTAACGAACGGAGACGTAACAAATTGGTGTCAGAGAGTAGGATAGAAAACAAAAGGGAAGATGATGGCGGAAAATCAAACTATAGCTTAGCAGATTTGATAGCAGCAATACAGAAACAAGAAGAGAAATTACAACAGTTGTCAGAGGAAAAAGAAAAGAAACAAGAAGAACG
>NW_013669721.1:9789-17904 GCF_000517525.1 Limulus polyphemus
CAATGTATGGATAAACAATGCCTAATTTATAAGTTATGCACTGAGAAGTACACTGAGATGCAAAAATAAAAACGTAAATTTTTATTCTTGTACGGTTCTTTTATATATGTGTTAAAACTTAGTGTACAAGTAACAACAATAAAGCCCATATGTTAGTTGTGAGACAGACTAAACACACTAGTGTCAATAATACCAGGAAAGCTATGATATTCTCACAGTTGGGGTGCTAATACATTGAAGACCAGACTAATATTTTAAGTGCTATGAATTGACTTTCTTTGTAATTTATGGTGTCTGTATCATTTGGTAATCTCTTCTAACAGGATGTATCAACGGATTAGGCGGTGTTATTGAAACCACCTGTACTGTAAGCTATTACAACTCACTAGTAGTGGCAATAAGTTTTCTCGGTATAGTGAAACAACATACAAGGACATGTGTTGAAATAAACTTGTTTGAAAGTTCAAAGAAATGATTTTCAAGTACCGAAAAGCTTTCTTGTTATCATATCGACAGTAATGTTCAAATGCATCCGTGCTGGGCTGAATGAGAGTGACCCCCAATGGGTGAGATAGCTACGAACAACTTACAAAAGTCATGCTGCTGACCCAACGGTTTATGCAGCACAATAAACAAAAGTACGAATGCAATGAAACATAAAAATAAACTTGAAATAAAAATATATTTATGAAAGAAAATTAAAATGTTTTTATGTACATATATAAACATGAAATCTTAGTTAAAAACAAAAGTACTCATTTATTGTTTAGGTTTATTTACAAATATTATTTTTGGGTCTTGTATATTACCAAAACCATAAGGAGAGTATGTGATTATTAAAAAATACATAAAATTTGCACTTTATGGATGACACAAATTTTTTGGGATTGCAAAATAATGTACTAAAACATAAAAGTAATCAGTTCAAATCTGGAACATATATAAGTATGGTAATCATTTCTTATAAATACCATTTCCTAACGTAATTTTCCAAGATATTATAGATCATAATGCAAAAAAACTAAACTTATCAGAAGTAACAGGCTTAATATTTCTTAAACCGCACGCATTTATTAAAGTCATTACGAAGTTTTAAAACTTTTTAACCAGTAGTTTTATTGTTGGAATGACAAATAGCAAGACTTGCATTGGCTACTAAGAAAGTTAGTAGCCGGTAGTCATCGGGTCAAATGCTTATGGCTGCTGTATTTGAGTTAAGTAGGTTGGAGTTTTGATTGGTAATTTTTTTTTATGTGGGCCTACTTTTTATTGTTGGAATTGCATAGTACAATCAAACCATTTTTGTCAGATTCACCATTACAATCTTGATTAAAATACTTGAAAATGTTTAAATAATTTATAATTTCACTGTACTAAGCAGCTTTAACAACAAAAAAGGATGTCTTCATATAACAACCCTTAGCAAAAAATCTCAAACCTGATTTGTGCACATATTTGAGCAGTTGGCAGGTGTCAGAGGTTTGGAAGTTAACTAATGTTACTTTTTAAAGGAGTTGATAGTGTTACAACAGTGGAGGTCACGTGACGCTGGTAATACCTAATGAATATCTAGAAAGATTGAGGATCTGGTCGAACGTCCTAGTGGTTGCTAGAATGGCGCTCTTATAGTATATAAGCCAGTAAATAAAGTGACAGCGACAATTGAATTGCAGACAGGCTGATATAGAGACGGACAATTGAGTCAAGCGCTGTAGTGAAGTAAGTAAAGCATGTGAATCGTTCGTTGTGAATTATAGCGTGTTTAATTTAAAGTGGCTTTGGAAATTAAGTGTATTGCAAAGTTGCATTGAGAAAGAATAAACTAGTTTTATTTAAGAAAAGACTTGTATCGCTGAAGTTTCATCAAAAACAAATTATACGGAAAATTAACAAACAAAGAGACATAACAATAGAAATTGTCCAGGTAATTATAGACCTATTAGTTTTACATCAGTAATGGGAAAAGTTTTGAAACCCTGGTAAAAGATACTTTGCAAAGTCATTTAACAAAGTTTAAATTTTAGTGGGATAGTTAACATGGTTTCACTTGGGGAAACTCTTGTCTTACTAATCTTCTTACATTCTTGAAGAAGTTACTGTTTATGTTGATAAGGGTAAAGATGTGAATTTAGTACATCTAGATCTTCAGAAAGCATTTAACAAAGTGCTATATATAAAAGATGTAATTTAATTTACTAAATTTATTTAGCTAAGTTAGCTTGTTTGATCAAAAAATATCTAGGAGAAAGAAAGTAGAAGGTTGTTATAAATGAAATCCATTGAAACAGAATTAAAGCCAAATTTGAGGTACCTCAGTGCTATGTGTTGAGATATTTGTCCTTTTGACTTATATCAATGACATACATATAAAATAGCAAATTGCTTAAATTTGCTGATGATATCAAGGCCTTGGGTATTGTTGGCTGTGAGGAGGATGCTACTGCCTTACAAAAATATTTGGATTATTCAGTGAGTTGCGTGATTAATTTGCTATAATAAATGCAAGGTAATGCATGTGGGTTAAGAATAATTTTGATGGGAATCACATAACAGTGTTAGGAAAGAAAAGGATCTTGTGTTTTGTTTGATCCAAACAGTGTGCTGTTGCTAGAGGAATGGCAAATAGAATTTAGGGTTGTATTTACAAACTTATTGAACATGGGTATAAATAGGTTATCATCTTATTGTTAGGTTGTTTTACCTGTATAATTTGGAGTACTGAGTTCAGTTTTTGACTCCTTCACCCAACTAACTAAATGGTGTTGTTTGAACATGATTGTGCTAGGACAAACGTTTTATATAATACAAATGAAATTATTTGTTTTTTGTAGGGCAAAAATCTTCCTTTTCGTATTATTTCATACATATAACAGTGTCAGTCTTCAAACCCATAATATAAAGGGTACTGCTCATCTGCATATTTGATAAAATACTGGATAGTTTGGTTAGTCAGTTATTGTTTTGTTTAAACTGACTTGTGACCTGCTTACAGCTTTTATACATTTCGATGTTATGTCCATATGACAAACAGGTACATTGATTTGTTCATTCACTTTAACATAACGTTTTGGGACAACATGGAACCTATTGGTCCATTTCAGCTGTTCCATTCTCTAAACTAAACTGAAACTATTAAGTAAAAATAAAATAATAAAAAAAAAACACACATCAAAACCTGCCCTTATAATTCATATAGTTATGAAGCTTTCTCTTACACTCACATAAATTTACTGCCTCCACAACATGTGAAGGCAACCCATCCCAAAGACCAATCATCCTGTTAAACAAATAAAACTGGTTTAGCTGAAGATGACTCCTACCCTCCAAAATTTATATTTATCCCCTATTCTTACTATTCTCCTAATTAAGTATGATAAAAGATGATGCATCAACACTATGAATTCCATTAAGAATCTTAAACACCTCAGTCAGATCCTCTCTAACTCTTCTTTTTTCATGTGAAAACAATTTCAGAGGTCTTAACGTTTCCTCATATGACAACCCCTTCATCCCAGGCATCATTCTAGTAGTCCTCCTCTGAACTCCTTCCAACAATTAAATGTCCTTCCTAAGGTAAAGAGCCCAAGACTGAACACAGTATTCCAAATGTGGCCTAACCAATGATCTTTACAATGAAATTATAACCTCAGTATTTCTGTAGATACAACCTAAAATCCTATTTGCCCTACTGCTTGGATGGATGTACAGACTGATCAAATATTACACTAAGATCCCCTTTCTTTCATGACACTGTTAAGGTTATTCCCGTCCAAATTATACTTATAATTCAAATTATGATAACCCACATGCATAATCTTGCATTTAGTATAGTTAAAACCCATCTGCCATTTATTTGCCCAACACACTAAATGATCTAAATCATTTTGTAACTCAGCAGCATCCTCTTCACAGCTAGCAACACCCAAGACCTTACTATAATCTGCAAATTTAAGTAATTTATTGACCACTCTTTCGTCTTTGTCATTGATGTAAATCAAAAAGAGCAAAGGCCCTAAGACTGAGCCCTAAGGTACCCCACTTGTAACGTTAATGAGTTTGCCTGAATTCCATTTGTAACAACCCTCTGCTTTCTTCCATACAGCCACTCTTCTATCCAATTTGCTAACATATCCCCCCACACCTATAGAGAATTTTTTTTACAAGCCTTTTTTGTGGCACCTTGCAAAATGCTTTCTGAAAATCCAGATACACCAAATTTACACTCTTACCCTCATCTACATAAGCAGTAACCTTTACATAGAATGTCAAAAGATGTGTTAGGCAAGATTTTTCCTTAGTGAAATCGTGTTGACTATCCGCTAAAATTCTAAACTTTGTTAAATTACTTTGCAAAGCATTTCTGTTAGACTTTCCAAAACTTTTCCCACATCTTATGTATGACTAATAGGTCTATAATTACTGGGACAATTTTTATTACCTCCCTTCAGAGGAGGAGTGACATCAGCTAACTTTCAGTCCTCTGGTACCTACTCACTATTCAAGGACTTGCAAAAAAATAGTAGCAAGTGGCTCACATATCCAGTCCTGTCCTTCAAAATCCTTGGGGAAATATTATCTGCCCTGGGAGCCTTATTGTTCCTTAAACTTTCCTATGTTTTGTTATTGAGCTCAGAACTAATGCATTCCTCTTGTTTGATCTCATTTCCATTTATCAACTTTTCAAGATGTAGAATACTGCTTAAATCTTCTTTAGTAAAAACCAAAGAAAAAGTAAAATTTAATGACCCAGCCATCTCATAACCATCAGATACTAGCCTTCCTTTATCATCCCTCAAAGGTCCTACCCCCATCCTAACATTTTATTTACCCTTAATGTATTTAGTGAAATCCTTACAGTTAATTTTACATTTCCAGCAAACCTTTTCTCATATATCCTTTTTGATGTCCTAATTTTCTGTTTCACCAACTTTCTTGATCATCTATAATCTTTTAAGTCTCCTGTTAAAACAGTCATTTCAAATTTCTTAAATTTCTTATGCTTTTCTTTAATTTCATCTCTTATACTCTTTGTGAGCAAACCTGGTTCTTTACTTGCAGCTACCCTTTTGTTCTTGAATATTTAAATATTTATCTTTAAAAATTTTCCAAATCTGATCAGTGTCTCCAAATATTTGAGCAGCCCAATTCACAACAGATAATTTTATTCAGAATGTATTTACAAATTCATGTGAAAGAAAAAAATTCAAAATCAACAATTCAAATTTTACACTACAAGCATATGCATTATTGTACCTTTTCTTCCATATTTTGGGAATCCCTTACTTGTTTATGGTTGTAATGCATTTTATAGTCCAGTCCACATCACAATAATGAAGAAATTTATTTGTTTGACTAAAGTTGTAGGCCTAATGTACTAACAATGTTTGACAGAAATTTCTTAAATTTATAACAACAACAACAGTGACTAACTTATTGGTTACCTTAAAAAAGTACTAACTCTTACTGAATAATTTTTTGCAATCAATCTTCTCTTAGTCAACAACTACAGGATTCCTCTACTCTAAATGCTTCATTGAATTCTCAATCACTGAATTAGCTGCTTCTTTATTACTAAATACTCATATTATAATTAATGTACCATTCTAAATATTATCATGATCAGCAGCTCCATCTAGGAAATACATAAAAGTAAAATATTGAAAATGAAGCTTACAACATTGCACCCTTCCTGGTTTGTGAAGCCCCTTAAACAATCCTAAAAATAAAACCCCACAGTAAACTGTCTGTTCACTAAGTATTGTTTAGCAGTTTTCTCTTCTAAGGTCTGGTATGCAAATAGGATGACCTCTTTTTCTCTTATTGTCATTTGATATCTTGTCATTGGAAGAGCTATCTTTAGGTAGGTGGTTGAGTGAATCCACTGAGGGATGTATCCTCTGGAAGTGGCCTTGACAGGAACCCTAACCTCTTGAGTTGGTTGACTTTCTAATGACAAGTTCTTCTTTGAAGTTATCCAGTTCACTGTTTTCTCACTGATGTACTTCCAAAATCAACCATGGTGAATGATCTCTGTCTGGGACTGCATGCCCTCTGGACTGTGTAAACCACATCACTGGTCCTTTTCAGTACCTGCCATATCAGAATTAACATTATAGCAAATTTTCATTTTATCTCTAGCTGATAGAAGCCTTTTCTATGTATTCATGTATGACACCACTGGTGTTCTTCTGCATATTCTTTATAGGACTGCCATGTGAATATCCTTCAGATACAAGTACAGAAGATCCAAGAGCACTTAAGTTCTTTTCCAAACATCAGTAATGATGGTATGCTGCCTGTAGCCTCATATACTGCTGCTCAGTAACTCATAAATAGCAGTAGAAGATCTTGATCCTATATTTTCTGATGTTCATCTACATAAAAGGCTACCAGATTTACCAGTTATGGTTGTCTTTCCACTATGCCATCAGAAGAAGGATATATGCCTGTTGTCCTCATCTGTTTGATTTCAAGGATCTGGCACATTTCTTCAAACAAGGCTGATTAATTGTAATGTCCCAGATCTGAAAGAATGTCCATAGGTACACTAGATCATGAAAGGAATTCATTGACGAGTTTCCATACTAGTATTTCTGCATTATGATTAAAAACAGTATATACTTCTGGCCATTTGGTGAAATAGTTTATCACCACCACCATGCATTTATTCCCACAGTTACTCTGTAGCAGAGAACCAAGTACATTGAAAACAACTCTCTGTTTGTGCTCCAACACAATACTGCTTTAGCTGCTCATGCTGTTTCTTATGTGGACCTCTTTGCTCACTGCTTAGTTCACACTTTTTACAGTTTCTACATCCCCCCAGCAACCCAATAGAAGCATTCTGTAACTCACTCCAGTGTCTTCCTAATACAAGTGTCCAGCCATTGAAGGTTACTTAATATTATCAAAGATGATCCTTTTAAATGGACAGCAAAATGAATTTCATTGATGTCTTTATTAGATTCTTCAATCTTCTTCTTGTAATTCCTCTGCACATCTCCAGTAGCTTCGTCAATTTTGTCATCAATCATATTTGTGTTTTTGATCTCCTTTTAATTTTCTATGAATATTTTGGTGTTCATATTTTTCTATATATTCATCTTTTAACATTCTTTAAGTTTTCTTGATATCCTTCTTTTGATTTTCACTACCATTCTTCTAGTTTTCAGTCTCTTCCTTCTTATTTTTAATTTTCTGTCTCATTCTTTTAACTTTCTATCTCTTTCTTCTTGACCATATTTTAATTGTTTCATCATTCCTAATGTTTCAATCTTGCTTCATGACTGGGTTATAGTCATTTTTAAGTTGATTATTTTTGCCCAAATAATTCCACTTCTGATATCAATGATTTAACATATCGTTGATTAAATGGGTTCTTTTAGATTATTCAGTAAAAGTACCAGATCCAGTCCATATAATGATAATGAATTAACTTATTTCTTCAATAATGTTTGCTACAAGCTACTTTTAACATTGATGCAATATCTTTAACCAAAATTTAAGGACTGATTGATAACAATTGCTGACTAGCTTATTATTTACCTTATAGAAGCACTAACTCTTACTGAATGACTTTACTTGTTTCCTTTATTAACAACTACTCAATTTCTCCATTTTGAATACTTCATTGAATTCTCAGTTACTGAACCAACTGCTCCTTCATTACTAATTACTCTTTATTTATAACTAATGTACCCAACTAAATATTAGATGTAGTTTTACATTTCTAAAATTTTCAGGTCAAAACCCATTTCCTGACAAGTATCAGCTGAATCATAGGTAAAAGTGAGTCTTAACATTCATTTATGACCATCAACTAGTTACTGATCAAATAACATGTCTACAGGTTTAAGAACATGTGCCCAAGGAACATGAGGACTTCTTGATCCCTGGGTTTGCAGTCAACCAGCTGCTGTGGCCAAGTTACCCTTTGTTAGCCTCTGCTGGACAACAGGAATGTGTGTCAACTCTCTGACCTAACCTCATCTCTCGTCGGCCCGGCATGGCCAAGTGGTTTAAGGCGCTCAACTCGTAATCTGAGGGTTGTGGGTTCGAATCTTCGTCACACCAAACATGCTCGCCCTTTCAGCCGTGGGGGCGTTATAATGTGAC
>NW_013669721.1:18429-59888 GCF_000517525.1 Limulus polyphemus
CTAAATTAGGGACGGCTAGTGCAGATAGCCCTCGTGTAGCTTTGCGCGAAATTCAAACACAAACAAACAAACATCTCTAGTCTACTGTCTTGTTGTCACATAGGCAGAGCCTGGTTGCTGTACGATGGAATCTGGGTTAAGACTGCTTGTATCCACACAGTCAAGCTCACTCGGGTTAGTTGCCACTAATATCACCTTTGATTTTTATTCCTTGCCAATGCTTTATTGTCTTTCCTTAGAAACTTTCTTCTATTTAGATATTGTGTAACAATTTATGGCACAAATTACTATTAGGTTTCACCACTTCCTGTTTTACACTTAGAGTCAGTAAAACTGTTTGCTTTATTAAACATACTTCAATCTAAATGACTGACAACATTCCTACCATAATCAAATTAAACAATGTGTATATATTTCTTATGATGTCTATGCTTATGAGAAACACCAGGTAACTGTTTTAAACCAACAAGTAAAATTGTATCCTTTAAAATCTCAGGTAGAACTGTTTTTTTCTCTCTCTGAGTCTCTTTGATACTGTTATCCCTCCAATAAAATATCCACAAAGCAGCAGAATGTCAAAATTATTAATGATAATCACAGGTATATTACTTTCCAGGCTATTCATCACAGTTAACCTCATATTCATCAATTCTAACATTGAGATCAAATCCTTAACTTTTTCTAGTACCCTCATGTTACTATTTATTACCATTCTCTGTGAGTGATTGCTTCATTTGATTTAATTTGTTAACACATCTATGAAGAACTTTTGTGTAATGCTTTCAAATATGTGGGTTGCTATACATGAATGTTTACTTACTTATTTATATTGTCATATACATATGCCACCTTTTTGCTTTTTAAAATACTCTGATAATTCATACAACTTACCTCTGGCTAACGTTTGAACTTTGGTAACATCTAAATTACCTGCCAAGGCTATGGTTAGTAGTTAAGATGCTGTCATCTAAGGGCCATCAAACTTAACCCATTTTTATTTCAGGCTTCATAAAAGAGATAATCACTGGTAAAATTCAGATGAATCAAGACTTCGGACTAAAGGTCTATTTATTAAGATTGAAATTTGTGCAGTTACTAGTTTACTCCAACACACACTCAGAAAATACTGGATTCCCACATCAATAGTTGGTCCAGCATATCTTCCACAAAAAAAATGATTGATTAACAATCTAACAAGTACTGGTTGATATGTTCTGCACACTTCTCATCACTCAGCTAGATTCTCAATGACTGTTTCCAAACATTGGATGATGTTTAACACCAGATGACTCATCCTATGCTTCAGAAAGTAAGAAGTCACAATGTCATTTTATCACTGATATTTTTCAATAACATAATTGTCCCAACTGCCTATAATTGAGTGTCATTCTACACTGTAGGAGATACATTGCATCTCAATACCACTGGATAGCTTGAAAAGCAAGAAATACTACTTCCTTTGAGCCCATAATCATACAGATCAGTAACTGTACTAACTGTCAGTAATTGAGTAGCAGCCATAAAATAGTCCATACTCTCTGATGGACCTAACTTCCAAATAGCTTAGCAAGCAAGGAATGCTATTTCCCTTCAGTCATTCTGCTTTCTATGCTATTCATTGGCCTGTGTAATCAGTTGTAAATCATACAATGTAGTGCATCATCTCATAACGTGGAAAGCAAGGAATGCCACTTTCTTTCAATCATCAGGCTCTCAAACTAATGATTGCCCTAGTTTTGACAATCAAGCAGCTATCATACAGTATGTTGCATACGTGGTATTTCACATTACTATTTTTGGGTTCAAAAAGCAATGGGTTGCTACATCCTTTTGGTTAGCAGCCTTCCAACTATCTGACCATCTGAGATTTCATGATCAAGCAGTAATCATATTGTGTAATGCATACACTATATTCCATGTGATTTGGGTTTGGAAAGCAAAGGGTTGTTACACCCTTTCAGTCAGTAATCTTTGAACTACGTGACTGTCCTAGCTTTGAAGATGAAGCAGTAACCATATAGTTAAGTGCATACATTGTATTTCATGTTACCACTCAGGGTGAGAAAAACAAGCTGTCACTGCATTTTTTGAATCAGTAGTCTTCCTACTACCTGATTATCTTAGATTTGACAATCAATTTCATTCATGAGACTGATGTGCAAGTTTATTATGTTGGTCATAGCTAACAGTCTAACATGTCCAGAATCAAGACATTCTGTGAATAGACAAGGTCTTATGATGTGGCAAGACAGCCCATCTACATTTCCATGTTGTAGCTACTGGTGATGAATTATGACAAAGCCATATGCTTGGAACATTGTTATCCAACATGCTATCACACCATCTGGATTTTTAAAGTTTACTAACTACTTCAGCAAAGCATGGTACATGAACATGGTGAAATTCCTACCATATATAATATAAATAGTGGCAAAAGTGTTTTATGAAGACAACCACAACAATGAGCTTTTTCTTTGTCATAAAGGGTTCAAAAAGCAAGGTTGCACTGCACCTTTTATAGCCATGAGCAAATAACTAGCATATAGAATTACATGTTTTATTCCATCATACAACTTCAGTAACAAAACTCTCACTCCATTGTTGCTGTAATTAATGTCCAGGACAAGGATAGGACAGCACTAGAGCATCTATTAAAGCAAGCTTTAAAGATCAAATGGCTAATTACATTCATTGTTCCATCCAAAGTTTGTTTCAACTTTTGTGAGTGCCAAGAATGATGTTTCCATCTTTGTGAAGTTGGCCACAAATCGACAGTAGTATGATGCAAAACTAAGGAAACTGTAAATTTCTTGCTTTTTCGTGGGAAGTAGCCAATCTATCATTGTAGCTGGGTCCATCAAGACTCCATCTTTCCCCACAATGTGACCAAGAAACTCCACTTCCATTTATATGAGTGAACACTTCCCTGGTTCCAGTTTCAAGCCTGCCCCTTGTATGTGCTAGAATACCATCATCAGTTTCTCAAATGATGACTCCAAAGTGTGGTCAAACATCATTGATATAGACCAAGTATCTCTCCATTGCAGTCTCTTAAGTGCAAGTTCCATAAGTTGCTCAAAAGTAGCTGGTGCATTACATACAGGCCCTTGCCTTACTGGTCCTCAGGTGAGAGGGATTCTTAAAAAAAACAGAGTGATATGCTGCACCAATGCTACATTGCCTATAATTAGTACTGTTTCTGTTTAAGTATAACTCAAGTGTTAAATTTAGTTATTTTTAGAAGCTGTACTTTATCTCCAGTCTGTTTGCATAACTGTGTACAAATCATACGTTGTCTGGTTCAATTGTTGTGAATTGCCACTTGTATTATTAAGTCATGTTACTAAAAACTTCAAAGTTTTCTTTGTTGTTTCAATTGATTATTATTGCATCATAATATTTTATAGTGTGTGAAACCTTTCAGGCCTCTGTCAGTCTATAAATACACATTCAAAATGTAGTTCAAGAAAAAGCAAGACAAAGATAGACAGTTTGTTAGTTAGGTATCTAGCTAGAGCTAGATTGTGTGTTTAGCCATAAAGAGTGTATAGTGGCACTATTTTTTAATTGAAATTATCGTATATTGTATAGTAACAACAAAGTAGAGAAGAATAATTGTGTTGTCAATTGTGTTCTGAAGTAACTGAACCAGCCTGTGTGGACTTTGTGGAAAAGAAGCGATTATTTAAAGCTCTGGATACAACTGTGGTGATTAACTGTGTAATGAACATTTGTACGTGTTTGACTTATTTTAGTATATTATTTTAAAACAATTGTACTATATGCTGTTTGTTTACTGATGACATTTATCACCAACAAGTTGCAGATACCTGCTATAAAAAATCCTTTATATTTTATTTGTTATTTTCTATACTCTATCTCTATACGTTGACCAACCTCGTAACCAAAAAATCTAAATAAATCTAAATTACCCTTTTTTTTCTAGAATGACTTAAAATTGTAACATGAAACTACATTGTTTATCCTAAGTAGCTTCAAGCTTGTAACAGTATACATCTGTTTATAATTAAATAATGCACTAAAGAACACAAACTAATAATATGCAAAAAACAGACAGTTTCCCCAACTCTCAAAAATTTTGTGGTTTTCTAACTATGCGACACCTATACAAATTCATCCAAGCCAGTCTTTAACGTTCCCACGGAATAAACCGTGTGCTATGAGTGAAATGGATATCTATCTGTACAGAACACAACGTAATATAATACATCATTTGATAGATGCAAACATTGACTTTCTATTGGATATAGATGATATATAATTAAACGTAAGAGAGAACTATTAACAAACCCTGAAAGAGAGGATGTAACAGGTGGGTGTGGTAGGAGGGATCTGATTTTCTATTTGATAGCTCTGCAACCAAACAAAATTTAAGGTTATAAAATTAGGGTTTGTCTGAACAATGACAATTTTATAGTGAGTATTTTACGTTTCAGTGCATCATTACCGGGGTGGGGTGAATAAAATAGAGAAGATGCCAAGAGAAAATGTGTCAGGTGTGTAACATTAGGGGAAATTCGGTGCAGTGCAGTCAATTTATGTTTGCCATTTCTTTGCTGCTTTTCGTAATTACCCTTATATAGCAGTATGGAATCAAAACGTAAAGTATCTCCAAGTGTTAGTGTGGCAAAGAAAAGCTGGAAAGTTATGACATTAGCTGAGAAAATTCATATCCTTGATAAGTTACAAAGTGGGATGAGTGTAGCATCCATAAGCCGGAAATATGACGTGAGTGAGTCTTCATATGTACAATTAGGAGGAGTGAAGAGAAAATCCGTGCAAGTGTTAAGGCTTCTGCCCCTATAAGTGCTAATGTTTCACAAGTGCCTAGGAGGAATATGTTCATGGAAAAATTATTGAATGTGTGGCACCGTGAACAAATGAACAAAAAAGTCTCTTTTGATAGTGTAGCTATATGTGAGAAAGCGAGTAGTTTGTATGAATACATAGTCTCCAATGAGGGTGCAAGTGCTGTGGATGTGAAGCAACTTGATATTTTCGAGGAAATTTCACAATTGCTTCAAGAGTTTTAATACTTAAAAGTACTTAGACTAAAAGCTTTAGGGTTTTAATACAAGCAAGCAAGTAAAGATAGATATAAAAAAGAAAAGGAGGCTACAATAGGACGCCTGTGTTATGAAATAAGCCTTGAGAAATTAATAAACAGGAACTTGGTTATACAAGAGGCATCATTCAGAAGTAAGCAGCAAAACACATGCAGTACTTAAAAATAAGTTTGAGAGGCGAGCCTGGAAATCAGTGACCCAGGGTCAATAGCAGAGTTAGTAAGAACTATTGCATAACAAACAGGATGTGGACGCCAATACATGTGACAGTTTGATGAAGTGTTGGCCTCGCTCTCTTAGCACTAGGAAAGCTGCAGAAAAGTTTAGATTTGGTGAATCATATCAGCACTTTGAGGCAGTATTAGTTACAGCACATGGGTGTAGCAGTACAAGTGAATAGGCGGCCGGCTAACACCACTTATCTATGACCAATAACGTTTTGGTTTAGGTTCTGGATTAGTCCGGGAATTCCCCTAAAGTATCCAATAGGAGCACAGGACTACTTGTGGGTTATGCTGTGTCCTATTTATTGGGTTGAATTAACACAAGGAAACTAGAGTTTTAAAAACCCATGTCAGAGGCTGAAAAATCAGCTCCTGCCGAAGTCCTCTCCAGGAAGAAATTCTCCAAACTGAAAATGGAATTGAAGTTTACTAACGTAGCTACAACTTCCAAAACCCCAACTCTACTGTAAGTATAGTCTCTCTCTCTTGATCAGCTAGTGTACGAAATATTAAGTATAAACAGTAAAGTTTTTATCAGTAATTGTTTGATAACTCATATTTTAACTGTGTAATGGTTTTATAATAAGTAATTGATGTTTAATAATTATCATTTTGAGTGTATACTGTTGGTCTGAGACTCATATTCCTTAGTCTAACTGTAAACTCCTCGAGTTAGCGACTTGTGGCTCCACTTGTCACAACAAATCCTCCAATAAATAAATTTGGTGTAAAGGGTAGTTTTAATTGAAACTCCAACTGAGTGCTACCTTTTACAGATGCCAGTGAGTTTCAGGCAAGTAAAGGCTGGATTGCCAAATTTAAGCAACACTTCAACCTGCATAATGTGAAGCTGAGTCAGCTGACAGGGAATGCAGCTGAACGGTTCAAGCTATGGTTCCTTGAATTCATTAAGGAAAAAGGATATGCCCTCAATAGGTGTTTAATGTAGATGAGACCAGGCTCTGTTATAAGAAGATGTGCAACAAGACATTCATCACCAAGGAGCAGAAAGTAGCATCCAGGTTTAAGGCCTTCATGGATAGGCTCACTTTGCTTTTTTGGGGAATGCATCTGGTGACTTTAACATCAAGCCTATGTTAGTGTATCGCTCTGCAAACCCACACGCATTAAAAGGGAAGAATAAACAACATTTGCCTATTGTTTGGTGTTCAAATAAAAAGGCTTGGGTATCTAGGCTGCTATTCAATGACAGATTGCAAAATCATTTTGTGCATGAGGTTAAAGAATACCTGGTGAAGAAGAACCTTGACTTTAAGATTTTTCTAGTTCTGAATAATGCTCCTGACCATGACCCTGACACACTGCAATTCAGCCACCCTAATGTGGAGATACTTTTACCTCCCAATACCACATCCATTTAGCAACTGACGAACCAAAGAGTAATTAAGACATTCAAGTTTTACTATACAAGGAATGTCTACCAATATGCAACCTAAGCTCTAGACTCCAGTGTTTTTAAAAACTTAACCAAGTTTTGGAAAGCTTATAACATTAATGACTGTATCGATATCACCAAAATTTCATGGGACGAAGTGAAAGAGTCTACCATAATTGCATGCTGGCATCATCTTTGGTCTGAAGTCGTGAACAATTTCAAGACCTTTCCAGCAGTTGAGAAGGAAGTTGCCCATGTTGTGAGACTCTCTAAAGAAATTGGAGGTGAGAGGTTTGATAATATGAGGGATGAGGAAGTGGTTGAGCTGCTGGAGTCCCATCAGTAAGAGCCAACAAATGAAGAACTTGAAGTTCTGATTCCCTCCAGTGATAGTGATGAAGATGCTGATGAGCCAGAACCTGCTAAACCCATCCTCACAGTGAAGGCTGTGTCCAATTTCCTATGCAAGGCAGATGAGCTCACAGAAATGGCTGTAGACAAGGATCCCATAATGGAAAGAAGCATTAAGTTTAAAATAGGGTTTAATGATGTTCTAGTACCCTACAGAGAAAATCTGAAAGAAATTACTGACTTTATGAAAACCAAGTCAGCCAATGTAATGTCATCTGACCCCATCCAATTGATTGCTACATCTGTTTAACTGGAGTTTTAGGCCAAATTTTCCGATAATCCAGATGATCCATCAGCCTTAAACTAACCTCTCAGCTTCCAAATCTGTTATCATCACCATCACAAATCTTTCTCTCATCAACAAAAAGTCTTCGTCTTCCTCATTCATAGGTAAGTGTTAAATAAAATGCAGTACTGTATTATTTAATTTAACATATTTTCATTTACAGGTGCAGGATATCACATGTGAATGTTATTATGTTTATGATTTTATATTTTTAGTTCACATAAAATAAAATATAGGTAGGGCTTTTCAATTATGTGTTAAAAATCCATATATAAGCCTTTATTGGAGACTTAGTGTGGCTGTATGTATTCTCGTATCCCTATTAATCCTATAAGATACCGAGTTCCTCCAACATGGATTTACCCAACATGGCTTGCTCAAGGAAAGTATCTCCCATGTTAGAGGAGGGCCCACTGTACTTTATACATACATTGTAATTTGTAAACACATGAAAGTACAATCCATTTTGCAATCTGACATACAGTGATAAATTTACTGAATTTGTATGGCTCAATTCTCAATTAATTCTTTCTAATTTAAATGATATAATCCTTTGAAAAGTAGGCCTATGAGTTGAAATTGCAGCAGCGAATTGTAGTGCTGAAGAATTATTGGTAGGGGTTGAATAAAACAATTACTGATTGATGATTGCAGGAAACAAAGGAGCTGTTGCCCTCATAACCAGTCAATATCTGTCTAATAATACATCTTCTTGCTACAATAATCACTTTAGTAAACTGCATTTAATGCTAATAAATCATAAAACTAATGCAAGAAAATTAGTATGGCTACTGCTGATAATTTTATTTCATTGTTTGGCAGATAAATGTCATAAGATGATTTACAAAAATAACTATTAAAGAGTGGTGAGGTAAATATACAGTGAAGCACTGTCAATAAATGAATATTCTTATCATCTGTTTTGGAATTTAGTCTTTAGGAATATATCAACTGATTTGAAGAATATACTTGATTACAGATATGTGTGTAGTTTCATTGATTCTTATTCTTACATAAAATTTACATACATATAATGGCAAGCTGTCAACTTTCTTTCATTCACATGCTAAAATGTACCATTTCAATTAAAACAATTTCTTGGAGGTCATGATCCCTGGAACCCTCTAATATGGCTTCATGCCTTCAACACTGACCACGAGAATTGCCCAGCACTCAAAAATGCCTTGGTAGAAACTTAGATCGTGTAGATATTAATCTCTTGGAGGTAAGTAGGTCAACTGAGAAATTTAAAACAGATAAATCACCAAGGCCACACAGGATTTTAAAAGAGGTCAAAGGGCATATATGTAAGCTTCTCTCCTTCATGTTTGGTAGGTCAATAGACAGTTGGCAGATTCCTAAAGATTGGAGGGTTGCTAATGTTATTAATGATACTCCTATTTTCAAAGAGGAGGGAGTGATAGTAGTTTATCTGGAAATTATAAGACAGTCATAATTCTGCAGTGGGAGAAATCCTAGAGACTGGCAAAAGAAACATTGCAAAATCATTTGGTATTATAAAAGAAGGCCACTGGGCTCAGCAAATAGAAATCATACCCTACAAATACCTGTTAGCTGAAGATTGAAAAGGGTGTGGAGTTGGTGTAATTAGATTTTGAAAAGAGTTTTGATGAGGTATGACAGAAAGATTAGCTAAGGAAAATTACTTTAATGATATAGATAGAAGCATAATTAGTAAATAAGTAAAACTGCTAACGACATTAAGCTGTTCAGTATTTCTAGCTATAGAATGATTTGAATAAACAAGTTGTTGAAACAGTTGGAAAATAGCTAAACTTGGCATTATTTTTAGAAGATAATACTAGCTAATGTGCATATTTTAATCTTAATGTGAATTACAATTACTATTTGTTACACCTATTCAAAGCAATAAGGAAACATGGGAGCTCTTCCTGGTGGGTCATTCACAAATATCCCCTTTGTCACTTCTCAAGAGGCCCTAAGGTAGCACACTAGTTTTGATGACAATTGGTCTATTGGTTTGCTAGTTATAAGTGGACAAACACACACATAATTTTGTCAAATAAAGATTTACATAATGTAACTTTTTTATTTTTTAAGGTAAATATCACATATATTTCATGAAAAAATACACCACCATACATAATCCACTAACCAGAACTATCTCACTAACAGATGAGATTATTGATACCAAATGCCAGAGTGTGTGGGACATGGGCCAATGGTGAGCCTCCCCAAACTGGGAAGCATACTGCCAATGTGAACATGACACATGGTAAAGCTTCAGGTCATGTGGAGGTCATGGACAAGCTGCCTAAAGACTGTGCCAAACGTTAATGACAAAGCAAAGGAAGAATTGGGTTACTTTCTGAAGCATTTTTAGCACTTAACTGTCCAGAGTGTCTGGACTCCAGAAGAGGTTTAACCTGCTGGAAGAATAAAGCAATTCATTGGGCTAATTGAAGGTTCAGTCAAGGTGTGCCATAGAAACATTGACTGCTTATGCAGATGATGTGTGCCAATTACATGGTATATGCAATAACCTTGGCAGATCATAAGGATAGCCTCATTGAAAAAGTTCATGTAGCATCACCTACTTGTGGGAGACCTTTTAACCATCACTGAGGAAGTTTCTGTAAAAATGCAGTATGAAGCAGTAACTTCAATCTAGTCACCAGAAAGGAAAAAATCTGTACCAGCAGATGCAATAACTTTACCTCCGACTGACCATGCTACCCCGGTAACCATGACACACCAGTTTCAATTCTAGACAAGGGTTAACCAAGCAAATATCTGATGTTGTGATGCAACCAAACTGATATCCAGTGAATGAACAGGGCTATACCAGTCCTCCCATGGTGTATACCTCACAATATATGTTTCTGATGTCTCTGCCAGGATGTACATGGATGGGAATAGCTTTGTTTGTGGAGTATTAGGTCACTTTCAGCTAACCTGCTTATATCATACCAAGCAGCAAAGTATACAAAGTTATCAGTTCCAACCAACAGTTCAATGGGTACAGGAGAGCTGATAGCAAGTAGTGAATAGTGCAGCTGTAGCATTAGGAAGCTAGAGGATCCCAAGTCAGATCTGGCCACCAACTTAAGGGAGAGCAAAGAACAGCTTGTATGAAAAAAGAGTGGTTATCAACTCAGCTCTCTAATGGTTTGGCAGGTTTTTGGTATGTATCTATCAGAGTACAAGAATGAGAAATCCTGGTTGATACAGGACTAATCATAATGCTGATAGATCTCATAATATATCAGGCACTCCGAGTGAAACTACCACATGAGCCAGTTGATACATATTCTATTCTATTTAACAGAGACCATGCTTCAACTATATATTATGTCTTTGATGTCTCATTTACAAAATAATGGTAGTTGCCATCAGTCTATTGTGGTATCAGCGTAATTGGAGTGGATGTGGTGCAGAGTTAATCAGTCAGTTTCACCTATGCAATGGGTGAACTGACGTTCTGTGTAGAAAGTAAACTGTTTCCTATCCAGAAGTGAAGTACATACAGCTTTTTCAGTTTTCTGTTCTATGGGGATGAAGTCTTTGTGTTGTTCTTTAATTATTGATGACTGGTTATCCAGCTACATACTGGAATAGCTATCCAAGCACAGGGGAAGTAACTGATGTTAGTGGTAACACTATAGTTCCATCCATTGCACCACATCCAGAAATAAATACCTGGATAAACATATTTGAAATTGCCAGGTGAAGATTGTCAATTGGGTCAAACCATAGTCACAGATACATATGATGTGTCTCAAAAAAAATTGCCGAGCAGACTTTACTGAAGCACTAGAGATGTACCCAGTGCTGAAATTTAAGGACAGAATCATACAGCTTAGGAGATTGTTGGTGCTCCAGTAGTGTCATAGAAGAAAGAAGATATATCCAGGTTCTGCATTGATTTTGGACAGTTATGTTGATAATTTGTATTCATGTCTTTCCATGAACAGACTAATGTCTAGATGTGTTGGAAGGGTGCCATAGCTTCAATACTTTAGATCTAGCAAACTGGATGATAAGCATAAATCAAAGATCCCTTTAGCATGATAGAGATGCCATGTAATGCTCTCATATCATGCCACTTTGCCTCTTTAATGTGGCCATCACTTTTGAGAGGCTAAAGAAGCTTAGACTGAAGGGGCTATAATGGAGGGAGTGCATGATCTATGTTAGTGACATCTTGATGTTTGCTCGCATGTTTGAGTCTGTAGCTGAACATCTAAAAATTACATTCTGGTAGATAGAGAAGGTTGGCTTTAAAGTGAAACCTGGAAAATGTGCTTCCATGGACATGGAAGAGGAATTTCTTTGTCATATTGTGGATAAAGATGGAATCTCTATGATCCAGCTAAAGTAGCAGTTCTTTGAGATGGACCTCAACCTGTGACCAAACAAGAAGTACCCAGTTTCCTTGATTTTGCATTGTATTAGTGGTAATTTGTGAACAACTTCTCTAAGACTACCTCAACCTTATTGGCTCTTACTAAGACTCTTCTATCATAGAAAGCTTTTCGAACTTGTCAGCCAATCTGTCCAGCCTCAACCAGTTTCTGGATCTACCCCACTTTACCATGGAATCATATCTCTCACTTTGATGGGCTTTTTCTCAAAGGTAGATGTCTCAAACACTTATCTCCATATTCCTATTTTTAATTGGTCCCAATGCTACCTTCAGTTTGTCCACTACAGGATTGTGTATCAGTTTCCATCCTTGCCTTTGCCTGATTTATGCATGCTCAAGGATTGCACTTCCATCATTACACAGATGACTGGCTCTTGTTTGCTCATTCTGAACTGGAGTATTTTCAACACACTTGTTTGCTATTGACAGTAACAGCTTGAGTTGGTTGGATTCTCAAGATGGAGAAGTCTTTCATGATGCCTACCCAATATCTTGTCCACTTAGGTGTGTTTTTCAACACGTACTTAAGTCAGGCCCAACTTTCTCTATTCAATGGAGCTTTCAGTTCTCCATGCCCTTTCTGCACCCTCTATTTCTGCAAGTGAGGTTTTATCACTTTTGGGAACTTGGGTCTCTATGAAAGTTCTTATCTCGTTGGGTCAAGAACATATGTGTTCAGTTTAGTGAACATTGCATGATCAATGGAATCTTGCTTGGGATCCCTTAGACTCCCCTTTTACCTTTCCTCCTACTCTTATAGACATTCTTCATTGGTGGTTGAACAAAGATAATATGAAGCTGGAGGTAATGCTTCCTCCACTTTGTCCAGATCTGTTCACCAATGCATCTCTCCACAGTGGGGTATGGGTCAGTCAGCGGGTGGCTTCTGGTTAATGGTCTTACAGTGAAATGTCATACCATATCAACATCTTGGAGCTTCTGGCAGTATAATATGCTTTGGATCATTTTCTTCTGATTGTATGGAACCAACTCGTCACTTGTATTGTATGGATACACTCTGACAATTCCATGGTTGTTTCCTGTATCATTAACCAAAGTAGCACCTGTTCTCTTTGTGGTCAAATGTTAGAACTACTTTATTAAGCCAACATGCTATGGATAGGTTTAATTGCATGCCATGTTCTTGGTGCTTTCAACCTTGTAGGTTTATCCCATGGAGTGGTCCTCAGTTTACCAGTGGCTCTGCAGTCAGTGGGGTACTCCTAATCTGGATGCTTTTACCACTTTCCTCAACACCAAGTTACCTTTTTTGGGGTCTCCAGTTCCACATCCTCCGGCCCTAGCAGTGGATGCTTTTAGTCAGGACTGGACCAATTGATACCTTTACAACTACCATCCCATTCTTCTCCTTCCCAGGGTGATTTCAATCATCCATTACACTCTGTATCAGGTCCTTCTGATTGCTCCTTACTGGCTGGCACAGCATTGGTTTCCTAATCTCCTTCAGCTCCAAACTACCCCAAATACCTCATCTTGTCAACCCACCCTTCTTCAGTCAACCTCGGTCACCAGTACTTTATCTTTTCATCCTTCCATCATAGCAGTCTATCAACACAAGTGGAACATCTTTGAGTTGGGGAATTTCCTCTTCTCGACCTACTGTTCCTCTTCAAATGAATTTCCTCACCTGGCTGTTTGATCATGGGCTTCTGTCTATTCCTTAGTTGGTCATAGAGTAGCCCTATATAACACCTTCTGTTTTTCCAGGTACTGCATGATGTTTTATTCTCCTACTGTCTCCCTTTTATTGCATTATTTCCAGATTCATTGACCTCCTCGTTCAGTATTTCTTCTAGATTGGAATGTCAGTATTTTTCTTCACTCCATTATACTCCTCATTTTTGAATCTTTGTCATTATGTTCCTTGCATCACCTGTCCCTTAAAACGTATATCCTACTCCTTTTAGCCTGTGGGTGTCATCCCTCTGATATTGTTGTCATTGACATTTAATGCACTTTGTTTTATTCCACACATGTTTTCCTTTATCTGGATCGATCTCTCCTACCCAAAACTTTAGTGGCTCAGGAGGGGCATTCTTCTGTATTGCCAAGCTTCTTTCCCAAAATTTCCCACCTTCATTCCCGGTCTGATCCATACAGGCTTATATGTCCCATTCATGCTCTTCATTGTTACATTGCTTGCATGGCCTCCTTCTGTGGTTCCCATTCCTGCCTTTTCATTCCCTGGCAACTTTCCTCTGTGCATGACCTTTCTCTTTCTTCACTTACAGGTTAGGTTTGTCAACTTGTTAGAGTTCATATTCCTCTCTGTCTCTTTCATCTCAGAATCTGTTCCAGGTGTTGTGTCATCAGACAGGCACCTTACCTTTTCCTTGGGATCTTCCCTCCAGTGGAAGAAATTCTTCAGTCAGGCATGTGGACTACACCTCATAAATTCATCTCTCACTACCTGCATCAAGTTGCTGTTTCTTCCTCATCGGCATATTGCCTTCTGCTTGTTGCCATTCTCCAGACACTGGTGTGGCTGTGACTTGGTAAGTCATCTTTTTTATATCTTATTTTTTCTGCCATTGGCATGCCCCTTTTAGGTCTAGAATCCTGCTCAGTGGCAAGTGTTGCCTGTCCAGGTATACTGTATCTCTCAAATTCCATACTGTACGGCCATCAGTAAGTCATACTGGGTGTGTTATCTCCTGCCTGGTGACTTTGTCACTCCATCTACGTGTAGTGGGTCCTTGAAATTGATGTTGCATGGTCCCAAATCAGATCATCCTGCAGACTGTGGTTATACAGGTCAAAATACTGAGGATACCTGCACTCCTACCTCTTTGTGGTCCTATCTGGGGTTGACATTGCATGGGTTACTTCCAGTTACTCCACCTCTATAAGTGGGCTCTAATGTAGTATGTTATTGTGTGGAGTAGCTTGGTGAGAATGTATGGGATGTCCCACTAAAATTGTTTTCAGGAGGTGGCTGATTCCAACAATCTTGATGTATACTCATTGCCAATAATTCACACAGTTGAAATGGGGTGTTCTACAAGATTGCTAGTAGGTTTTCTTTGCAATATATTTGCTTCATTAATATGCCCGTCCTGCCATTCCGTTGATTAAATACATCAGGAGTGGTCTGCTTTTCAAAATAGGGATTTTATTGGTCACTCTTTGCACTGTCTGCAGTGTTGGTATTCCTTCAGACTCTCAACCATGTTTTGTTCTCCTTATTCTTCTAGAGGAGTACAAGTCCTTGCCATGTTTCAGTTCCAAGCCACTGGGTTGATGGACCATGGAGGAGTCCTCCTGAATGTGAACTTTTCCCTTTAGTAGGGAATAGGGCAGTGGTGTTCTGCCACTGTAGATGGTGTTTGATCCTAATATCATGCAATCCACCTCAGTTTGGTGGATCCCACAGATTAATGTTGCACTCAGCTACTGTGCAGTTCAACCTGGAGGGTGAGGTTGCATATATTTAATAGAGGTGAACCACTTCTGCACAGTGAGACTCTTTGATTGGTGTGGTGCAACCAGCTTCTGTGCAGCCCTATCCAAGGGATGATGTGGCTCGTATTTCACAAATATGCTCCACCTCTGTGCAGTGGGTCTTGGAGTTTCTGGAGGATGATGTTGCTCTGGGCAATGGTTATCCCTCTGGTGCTTTGTCTCCAGGAATTTACTACCTGAGGCTGATGTTACACAGTGTGAAACCAGTCTGATGGTGCTTGGATTTGATGAGAACCACCACACTGGCACATCCCTTCCTACTGACATTCAAGGGTTGAGTTCCCAGATGACTAGTTGGGGATTTGTGCACATGTGCCCTGTTGTGTAGATTGGTTTGGTAAGTATATCCTTCCATTCTGCTTAACTTCAGATGAAGATAATGTGGATCCTTCTTCTACCGCGGGTCCGAAGATGTATTCCCAATGCCTCTTGGTTTTGGAATGGAGTTGACCAGCCACACACATATAGTAAATTGCACCATAGCTATTCTACACCATGGGGCACATCCTTTTTAGTTTTACCCACATACTCGTCAGTGGATGGGGATCCTTCATTCATTCTTATCCAGGACTGTGTTTCTGGTACTTTGTGGGTTTTGTGCTCCTCCTGCTTTCTATCAGTTCATGCAACACCTACTTCCACACTGGGCAAAGAGTATACCTAGTATAGAAGTGTTCCTCTCCCTATGGGGGTGACACTTCAAGGTTGTTCTTTGGACACTTTCGAAGGATACTTCTCTGTATCCTTCACCTATTCAATGTGGGATTCAATGTAAGGTACCGTATTGGAAGTTATTATTTTCCTACACTTATTTACAGTAAGTACTTACCTCTCCTCATACTTCCCATTTAAAACTGGTGCATCCTTTCTGCTTAATATCGAAGTAATAGTTCAGTGGAATTGAATAGAGGGAGTCACATGTGTCAGGAGGATGTCATGCTCCTATTGGTGGAGAGTTGTTGCATGATGATTTACATGCAAAGACATTGTGAATCATGTTAATTGCAGGTAAGTGGGAGTTCAAGGCTTGTGGCATGCAAAAACAATTTGTGCATATAGAGGACAGCACTAAATGAGAATTGCTACACATGTTTTTTTGCCTCAAGCTCATTAGCAAGAAAGAACATGTTTAACTTTTCTAAGTTTGAAGAAGTAAATGTATGCAGACTGTAAGGTAACTGAAATTGGGTGTTGAATTTATTCCTGCAATGTTTTGTGCTACATTATAGTATAATGTAACAATAGATATGAACTCTGAAGTAAGCTAAACTTTGTGCTCCCCAGGGGCATAGCAGTATGTCTGCAAGCTTACAATGCTAGATTTCGATACTCATGGTGGGCAGAGCACAGATAGCCCATTGTGTAACTTTATGCTTAACTTCAAACAAACAAACAAAAGCTAAATGTCATTGTATTTATTATGGAATATATGAGCTATTCTCTGTTTACTCATAGCAGCTGATCCCAAGCATACTTTTGTTGATTTAAAAAGCAAATAACACATCTGGAATATTGCTATGAAGACAAGCATTAGTAACTTGTATTTCTTGCTTTGAGATTTACTTTTATACATAGTGAACCAAAAGTTCTGATTCAGCTAGATGCCTCTTAAATGCATGCATTATTGTAACTAGATTGGTGCTTATTGTTACACAGAAGGAAAGATGAATGTTAAGGGTATGCTGAAGTTGATAGAATTGCTTAAAGTTGAGAACATCAATTTTTTAAACTATTGGTCATATAGTTTTGGATTTAATACAGAAGTGGTAGAGCACCTTCTAATTACTCTACAAATGTCACAAACTTGAAGTTGAATTGAATTTATCCCTCTTAATTTCTCTTCAAAATAGCAGTGTTTCATAGTTTGTGGTATAAGAATATACCATGTATTTCTGTCTTCTTGTAGTGTTATAACATTATTCTACATTTATCATTTGTTCTGAATATGTGCAGGTTTCCATAACACATGGTCATAACAACTGTTTGTTAACCCTGTTTCAAGTTATCTTTGATATTTTCAAAGTTGGTAATACCTGTTACCACCCTCAAAGAACATTGCTTAAAGTGATTTTGTGAAAGATGCCAATGGTTTTACAGGCGATATTTAGAAGTTATGGGTTCACTTATATGTAATTAGAATGACCAGTCAAGTAGTAACACATCACACTGTGTAAATGTGAGGTTTCTTTAAATCTAAAAAAAAAAACATTGTACTAATCAGTTTGAAGATGATGTGAAACACCACAAGTATACACATTGTTTGTTTTGCATATAATAAAAATTGTTCATTTTGTTTCAGACTGTGTCTAGTATAAAATGATGCTTATGTAAAACATTATTTACAATTAAAAGGAATACAATGTTAAAATCGTTACACCATAGTTATTAAAAACTGTTTTTAATAACTATTTAATAACCATAGTTATTAAAAACTGTTTTAATAACTATTTATTGTGTAATGATTTTAACATTGTATTCCTTTTAATTGTAAATAGTGTACAGTCTTGTTATTCAGTTTAGCATTAACACAGTAAGAAATTTTTGCTAGATATAGGGTCCCCTTCCCCATTGTTTACTGCTGAAATATGAAAGAGGTACCTGTGTACTTGCTGCAATATTTTGCTGGCCATAAGTATAAATAAGAGTCATACAACAAACACATGGCTACAAAGCATGACCCTATTACTAGGAAATCATATTTCCATGTACCATCCATCAAAATACACGGACTCAAGGCAATTTTCAGTGCTAGAGTATACAAAATGCTACAGTTTCTTTTTGTGCAGATAACCTAAACATGTTCCTAAGATCCAGTTTCATCATTTACACAACTCTACTGTTGGATATACAACATTGTGTAGTGTAGGCATTATTTAATTGTATTGTATTATCTAATTGAGTATTGTTAAATCAGCACTGTTCGTGCACTTTACAGAATGTTCCAGGCCTCAGTGATCAACATATGAGTAGCTGTGACCAAATGAGCACAGATAGAAAGTGAAGTGAAAGAAAAGTTCAGTCAGAGGAAAGTTAGAAAATGTGAAGTTAGTAGGCATGCGAGTGATTAGTCATAACGGGTAATATTTTAAAGTGAGTTTCACAATTTATTAGGAATAAGGAGAATAATTTGTCATGTAAAAGAGTGTTCTAAAGTAACTGAACCCGTCTGTGTGGACTTTGACAAAAAAGAGACAATTATGTAAGGTTCAGGATAAAACTATAGTAAACCACGGGTTAATGTAAGTGAATTATTCACTGATACTATTGTGAGAAAAGCAGAGAAAAATACTTTGTCTTGTCAATTGGATTACAAAGTAATTGAATCAGCCTAAATGGACTTTTGAAAAGAAAAAGAGAACTATTTAGAGTTTGAGATACAACTGTGATATCCATAGTGTAAGGAATTTTTGTACGTACATTTAACTTGTTTTGAATATATTATTTTAAAACAACTGGAGTGTGTATTTACCTTTTTTGTCGAATTTATTGCCAACAAGTCACAGACACCTACTGTAGAAGAAACCTCAGCCCACTCATAGTTAAAACCCTGACATCTACATTAAATCAACATATGTGCACTTACTCCTTTGTATCCTCAGGCTCACTTTTTTTCTAAACTAATCATTAGTGTAAAATAGTCCATTCTTGATATAGTACAAAAGAAGTAGATACTGTAGGTTTCTTTCACAAGATACAAGTTCAATCAAAGAAATGTTAACATGTATTTATCAGATAAATACTCACTTCTCCAAACTGAGAGTTATTATCTTGAAATGAAACTCTCAGCTCTACATATATTACTTTGTACTTTGGCAGTCTGTGAATCATCAGCATTAGCCTTTAAACTATAGCTCTCCATCAGTAGTAGGGCAACACATTCTCTATGTGCAGTAGTCTTGATGGCAAAAGAAATACCAGAAGTAGGAAGGAAGGGTGGATGGTTCTGAGAAGAGGTGGGTATCCATATTAAATACATTTTCATATAAGGAAAATGTTAACTTCAGAAACACTACTCATTTCTCACCACACTTTACTTCTCAGAAGGGGGGGGGGGCTAATAGGACATCACACATTTTTTTCCTGAAGTACAGCCTAGAAGGTAAAATATATATTATACACACTGCCAAACCATCTTGCAGAAAAACACTTCAACAGTGGGCATTGAGCAGTTTTCCCTGAGAGGCATCACTGGCCATTTGATGGGTTTCATTTCCTCCAGTATATAGTTATATAGATATAATAATGGTGTTGAGAGAGCTATAGTAAATGAAATAAGCAACAAATCATTACCTTATAGACTCTGGGAAGATAACAGAATGGCAAATAGAGGGAGGCAAAACTTAGGGGTGAATGAAACCACAATGGGACAGATGTCACTCACATCTCCACTTGATAGATCTAATCCTGGTGATGTTGATAGCTAGAGGCAATAGAGTCCATTTCATGACAAACTAGATAAGAGGTGACATGACAAAGACAAAATGTATCATCTTCCATGAAAGAATAAACAAGTTGGATTAGTTGTTAAACTTAACCAGTCAAAGTACAAGGGGATAAGCAAAAAAAAAAGGAATCCCAATGCAAGAAACATTGATTTTGATTGCCTTGAATGGAAGTATGAAAGAGATAATGCCAAACTGGCTTAACAGAAAAAAGGAGATGACTGAGGTCAGAATGAACATATAAAAAAAAAGAGGAAAGGGAGGGTGACTGGAGAAAGTACCTGATCATCCTCTCAAGCAGCTCAAGTATTGAGAAAGAAGGGTTCTGGGAATATAACTAACTTGTCTTTGTGAAAGAGGCATTCAAGACGGATATGTTAGAGTGACATCTCCCACAAGCTAGAAGGAAATATGTCTTTAGAGAGGAATGTTACAGGAAACAGAGGTTTGAATGGGAGAAAAATAAGAGCTCTGAAAACCAAACAAAGATTTTAGTATGGAAGAAAAATTAGACAACTGATTAGAAAGGTTTGTAAGGTGTCCATAAGAACCAGAGAAAGAAAAGAAGAATGAGCAGAGATTATACAGAAAGTCATTGACAAACTTATAGAAAAAGGTTGGACTAATCCTGACAAGGAGCATTCACAGCCAGAGCTGCAGAGTCTAGGACTAGTGACCAGAAAAGTGGAATCTTGGTTTGACGGAAGTTGCAAAGGTATTGAAGAGAGTACTCTTAAAGTGGGAACAAATCAGAGGATGTAGAGATTCGTGTGTAGGAAGAAACTGGTATAGGTGAGACAGCCAATCCACCATCATTTAAAAAATAAAAACTCCTTGGACAGGACTGGCTGATAACTGAAGGTGTTGATCATGAGCCCAAAACAGAAAATTTAGTCATAAAACAGAGATCCCAAGAGCAAGTACCTCCCTGTATTTGATGTAAGAAACAACAGTGATATTATCAGAATTAATTATAAAATATGACTAGCCAGATGAGAACTTATTTGTTGAATTTTGTGCAAAGGTACTTGAGGGCTTTCTGCACTAGCTGTCCCTAATTTTGAAGTTTTAGACTACAGGGAAGGCAGCTATTCAACATCACCCATCACCAACTAGCCACTCTTGGGCTTCTTTTATCAACAAATAGTGGGATTATCCATTACATTATAATGCTCCCACAGCTGAAAGGGTGAACATATTCAAATAACGAGTTGAGTACTCTAGCCACCAGGTTATGTCAGGCCCAGACAGACAAGACGGAATATGGTGGCAGGCTCACTGGGCAGCCAGAATCTTGAGGACATTGATATAGAGAGACCACTCTTCTAGAGACTAGACCCCATATAGGGAGTAAAGTCAAAAGCTGTACCCCACCTGGGTAAAAAGGAGTCTATGGACAGGTGAAATTCAGGCAAGGTGAATTGAAAAAGGGATGTCCATGACAGTGAGAGGTAAAGAAATGGAGGGGAAGACACAAGACAAGACAATGGATCTCTGGACATAATCCAATGATTGACCAGGTTTCACTGAAGAGGACACATGTGGCACACCTAAGAAGAAAATGAAATTTGAGAGAAGCTAGAGACCCAAAAAGAGACAGAATCTCTCATGCAGGATGAGGAGGCATGAGAGTTTTGGTCAGCAGAAATTGCCTTGAAGATAGAAAAAAGGCTTAGCCAACCATACAAATGAGTTGAAAAAGACTCCCAAGTGAAACAGATACTGGGTGAGGGTCAAAATGGACATAGCTTGATCAAACAAAACAAATGGGATGGCTCCCAAAGGAAAAGGGAAGTTGCAGCCAAGAGTTCCTGTGTGGAAGGGAGATGAGGAGCCAGTTGTCCATATAGTAGTGGAAATGCAGGCCCAATGAATGCATCTTCCATTCAAATCCCTTAGTAACAGATTGAAGATATGAAACCAGAACTGAAAAATCTGACCATAGTGGAAGAACCAGATGAAACAACAGGTGGTCAGATGAATCAGAAAGTGAAGATATGCATATAAAATACCATCTTTCGTTATCCACAGCCCAGAAGAGAACATCTACTTCAGATTGAAAAAACTGTATCTTGAAAGTAGGAGTGACAAAAAATTGGTTCAAAGATGGTAGATTTTTCATAGGTAGCCAATCTCCAATCTTATTGGGAATGACAGAAAAGACTGGAGTAAAACCACAGAGTGGAGTCTAGAAGCTTTACCACAGCAGTGATAAACTGGAAAGACGATACATCCTTCTCCAGGTGCTGAAGATACAAGGGATCTGAGAAAGGGTGGAAGAAGGATAAAGAGGAAGTTGAGTGTGGAAAAATAGAGAAAAATATGAGAGTACCTGTTTGACTTAACCTATTCACTGCAGCTGGTATATACAGTGTTTACAGCCTCTGAATTTTTTCTGTTCACTGAGCTGGTACACAACTAGATTCTTGCTTTTAAAATTCCCACACGGGGTGTTGAATCATAAATTTATGTGGTAATGTTGTCTATTGACATTCTGCTTTATTTTACCATACAGTAAGAGAATTATGTCCACTTTCTGTGCATCAGTTTTCCTTCAAGGTATCAGAGGCCTGTATGACAACATCTTGTTGCTGCAGCAGCAAGAGCCACCAGCTTATTTTATGGATTTACTAGGTAGCATTGACTCTGAGTTAATACAATGAACAGAAAAAAATACATTTAGAGGCCATATATGCATCAGTCGCAGTGAATGGGTTAAAGGTCTTCTGCAAAGGGAATCCACATGTATGCAAAGTGAGAGAGTTGAGCTCCCATTGGAAAGAAGGCAAGGGGTGGTTGCAGAAACAAATCACCTCCATGATGGCCAGCCTTCTGAGAGGTAAGCATAAGAATAAAGAAAAAAAAAACAGGAGAGAGGATGATCATACAAGGCTTTCAAAAACAAAAACAGAGAGAAATTGGAACCAAAGTGAACAAAGGTGAGTGTTAACAAACTGCGTCACAAAGAGTTTCCAATTATAGAATTAGGTATATAGTACTATAATCTCTTATTTAGCTTCTTCTCTATCTATCAAGCTCAAGCCCACAGTTTGGTAAATGACGATTTAACTTCCTTCTGTAAACAGTTATACTCCAAAAATTTAACCTGTAATGTTAACAAGTTCTTAAAATCCTCTTTATAAGTTGTTAGAAGAGTTTACAGTTACCTATCTAATACAGACATTGTCCTCATCCTATGAACTTATTTAACTTTGAATGTTTTTGAATATAAGTAACAATTACTTTCCTTTTTTGTTTTGACATTGTTTCCAGTGTCCTTTTCTCAAACTCAGTAAAAAAAAAAAGAAAAGAGAACTCAGAATTACTTTGTAATAAACCCTTGTCAAACATACTGTAATTTTATGGAAGTATTCTGTTACTCTAAGGGAAATCAGTTACACCTGAAAATATCAAATTACAATTTCACTATTCTCTATAGATCTCCCATCAACAGTGAACTATGACTGGAAAAGGATCTTACCATCAATACTTGAAAGCCTAAAATCGAATGGGTAGCCAGCTGGGAACAGCAGGAAGCGAGTGGAAAAATCTTGATTCCAAAAATAATCTTGGCACAGTAACAACAGCTAAGTCAACTCATGTTATCAAAGCAGTACTCTGTTACTAGTAGTGAATCAAATATAATTTAAGGATGCATCTACAGATGTATTGCTTATAAATTAAACCAAAAGATGTAAAATCTCAAATCACTATTTAGGCTTCACTTAGAATATTATGTAGTTTTGGGGTATATCCTTATCTAAGAAAGTATGTTGAATTATTGGATAAGGTTCAGAGGATGGTATTATATGAGGTAAAAAAGATCTTGTATTTCCTTATTCAAAAACAAAAAAAAAATGATATTTTGGTGCTGCATTATGAAGTCAAGGGGACACAAGATTAAGGTTTGGAAAACAAGCTAAGTTTGAGTAAAGACAGTATTATTTTATTAACAAGATGCTTAGCTCATATGGGATGAACTTTCATCAACAGTAATAGATGCCAAGAGATAGCAAGGGGAATTGATTACTTCTTAAACATTAAGTGGTGGGTTAATATTTGTTGTTTTTTTTCTTCTTAGAGGTGGATATACATGGAGTGACTTAAAAGACCAAGAGTTACTTTGCTTACTGTATACTATATTATATGTTACTTATTTGTTACTTGAACTCACCATTTAGTAACCTAAATTAATTTAGGTAGGGTTGGTTTGTTGTTTTTAGAGCCAAGCCACATTGGAGTATCTGCTGCATTGCAAGTCCTTAAACTTACCACTGTCCCAGGGGGACTTTAGGTAGGAGAATAATATTGTGGCATTATGCAAAATTTGTTATTTGGTATTATACAATGGGTCAACTATTTAATGTTAATGATTAATGTTATTTTCACCAAAGGTACAATTGAAAATGTAATCTGTGATGTAGAGTCCTAATAGTTTCTTTGATTTGCCATTGAAAAAAAGCAAAAACAACAACTGATTTACAAAACCAAACTGTGCTTATGAGCTTTGAATAAGTAAAACTGACATCTAGAGCAAAGAGTATGGCAGATCAAAGAACATACTAAGCTCCAAAGTCACAGATTATATTTTCAGTTTTATCTTTGGTCAGAATAAAATAAACCTGTAATATTACATCTTCCTTGTTCAGTTCAAATGTGGAAACTTTTAGTTGTGTTTACTAACTTGCATGGTCAGTGTTATTATTTGTTTGGTTGAATATTCCAGAGGTTACTTTATCTCCATGTTTATATCTGAATATTGAAAAGCTAACTGATAATTGTCAATTAGATAGTAATCACTGACAATCAGCTTAATGCTGAAATAAATTAGCTGTTTTAACCATATTTACTGTGCATACTACAAATGTGTATAGAATCATGTCAGAATAAGAAGTATTTCTATTTTTTGTGCACCTTCTTAAAATATATTTCATTTTAAGCAATAATGTATCAGTTTCTGAAGTATAAGATGAGGTTTATGAAAGTATAAAAAGTTGTAATATCTTATTTAAGTACACAGGAGAGTGGAATTTTGGTTGAGGATAGACTGTATGTGTTTACTTTAATAAAATTACCTTTGAAAATCTGAATCCAGTGTTCACCAGTTCATGTAGAACTGGGTTCCAGAAGTTTTCAAAATCTTCCTGGTTACTACCCTGCATACGCCGTACCTTCTCCTCTGCAAACTCCTTGGTGTGTTGTTTTCTCCAATATCTAACAACAACAATAAAATTAGCTCCAATAAAGTTGCATTTAAGTAACAGATTCTATATACCCTACTTACTCAAATGAAAACTTAATTGTAGGAATTGTAATAATTTAGGTTTTACATCAAGTTTTTCTGCCAAAATATATGAAAATACTGTTTATAAAAATTATAAAGAAAAATTAAAACCAATATACTACTAAAAGTGAAAATTTTTCCTTAGTATTAAAAAAAGCAAAAACAACAACATTAAAATTAATGATTCTTACTTATCCAATAACTCAATCAGAACATTTTCTAATCTCTCTTGATGTTGCTTGAAGGCTTTTTTGTTCTTGGCATCTTCCATTTCCTGTAAAAGCATTTCCATGACAAGTTAGTGCATCCAAGTATAAAAACACTTTATCAAATATTAATATTTTTGTATCAGTATTTGAATACCATAAGCTCATAGCACATACTTTTCTATAAACATAAATCAATTTCTTTGCATTTACTCTTTTCCATTTACTGATTATATCTTAAATAGTACCATTACTTATAGTATTTTGGCACTTGTGTATAAAGTTAAAATCATAAATAACATTAGTTTACATGATTCTGTTTCTTAGTCCAAAGAACAGTTTATTAAATTTATCAAATCCATGTCAAGTATTTTATTACAAAGTTTTTATAAGCCTTTCTATAAAGTCATAGCCCTCTCAAGAAATGTATGAGATTGATTTGATATCCGTTTCTGTTAATTTTTGCATAAACAATTATTTTACACAACAATTTTAATTTGTTAATATCTTTTAACAAATAATATTAATGATTTAGTGATAATTCATATTATACTTACTGTTATTAACTTGTTAAGCTTCAATTTTGATAGTTATCCTTACATATTACTCTTAATTTTATTTTTGTAATACATTAGCTTATTTGTGTTTCAATTTTGCATAACTCAATTTATCAAATGGTATTTATATTCACAAGAAAATGTTAATATCAAGAACAACAAGATACTATGCACTGTTTCAAAACAGTGTATCCAGAACAATTCTTTATCACTTACCCATATCATTTTCTTTTCAATTCACCTAATTTCAACATCATTTCGTTGATAAGAGTACTTATTATTCTTAATACTACAGTTACAACAGCATTGATAACTCATATTACACTGACTTCCATCTAATTCTATTAGTTTTATATTTGAGTACAGAAATATATATATATATATATATATATATACATACATGCATACAGTGATTGAACGTGGGGGGAATAAAGAAGTGGGATGGTTTGTGAAATTTTGAGCAGGGTATTGCATTTTTTTTTCATGTGTATTACTTGTATAGTATAAGAATAACAAATTTTAAAATTAGAAACTTATTAAATAAAGTTAGATTAGGTAAGATAATGAAAAATAATAATCATTATAATAAAATTCTTCATGGGGTATACTCTCAACCAGCTCATGCATTATATAATTTGATATAGTAATGGTAGCTATACGTTTACCAAGTATTTTACAAGTTGTGTGGTAGGATTATTAGTTAGACATTTTTCAAAGGGCAATAAAACAATGAAATTAAGTATAACCAGATGTATACCATTATGAGTTATAGTATGGAAACTCTGATGGTTAGTTTGTGGATATATAGTGAGAGGGTTCATTTGCTCAATCCTTGTATTACTTTGTCTCATTCCTGCCTCACTCTTACAGGGTATTTTAAGGGGAAAAAAGTTTCTCTTCCCAGTCCCTTGCAACCATAAATATCTATTGCATTGTCTACTGAATCTTTTTCCTTCTGAGAAGCTTACATTCTATTAAAAGATAATGGGATGGTTTTGGGCCCTCTTGAAAAGAAGTGGGATGATATTCCACCCCACTTCAAGCACTGTATATATAGGTTTTTCTTCAAACAAAGGTAATACTAATAGAATTAGATAGAATTCGCTCAGTGTAATGTACAATATGAGTTGTTAATGCTGTTGTAACTTTTTGGTATTAAGAATAGTTAGTACTCTTTATCAACAAAATGATGTTGAAATCAGGTGAAAAGAAAAGAATATGGGTTAGTGAAAAGGAATTGTTACAGAAATATTGTTGTAAAACAGCATACACTATGTGCTCTTCATTTTTTCAATTTCTTCATTTGTTTTATTCTTCTTTTCTTTACTTATATTCATAATATCATTTCAGTAATGTATATCATACTGAATTCAAGTTATTTTTTCTGTATATTAACATGTGAAGTAGTCATTTCACATGGTTTAGTATAATTTGTTGTTGGATATACGTTTTTATTATGTTTTTGTTTATGGTGGGGTAGGGTTAGGACTGATTTAGTAGCATTATTATTAAATGTTTGTAGCTCAGTTATCTTAGAAAGGCTTTTCCCATGTAACTTGCACATATAAAAGTTCGTTCACATTCTCTAAAGCTTTTGGGTATTATCTTGTTACTTGTTCTTTCATATGCTTTATCACCAGTTTTGAAAAGTGCATATTGTAAATATTCTCTTATTGCCTATTCCACTAAACACATATAGGCTACAATGTAGGTTAACTCAAGTAACACAAAAGGTAATAAGAAAAGCATGAATTAAAACTGTCATCAGATACACACAAAATACATATAATAACACTGACACTCAGGCAACCACCACTTTTGACCTCTTATAACAGCTCTTGGATACAAGTGTCCCCTAGTAGAAATTTTAAATAAATTGTACTTGAAACAGTTTTGAATGACAAAAATAATCGACAGAGAAAATATAATAAAAATATTCCAGTTAATATAAATAATTAAACTAAATCATTCACATACAAAAAAAACTTAAGTCTGATTCATCACAAGCTCCTGATCAGGCAGTATATGTGCAAATCAGAACATTCAGCATAATCTACAGAAATGAGATGACCGACACACCTCAAGTACATGACTGCATGATATGACATTATTAGTGTTTTAAACTTAGTAATCCCAATATATCTCGCAGACTACATTTTTACTCATAGGAAAAAATTTAATCACATGTAGCTGAATAATAGAAGTTAGAACAGTGATGAGTTGACCAACCTTTTGTTATTTGTGAATACATACTGAATATTGTACTAAGTTGTTACTTTTAAAATCAAAAGATTCCATAACCCCAAAATCAGAACTGATTCCTGTACCAAACTGTTTGCTACTAGGCTTCATTCGAAGTGTTCAGTTCAATACAACTTTTCTTGGTTAGGTTTTCTTCAAAAAAGACAATCCATCTCAATTGTAGATGTTAAGGAAGTACCATGATATTTTTCACATCTTGTAAAGAATAGTTACAATTCTATTGCAATTCTAATCTACAATTCTAATTCTTTCCTTCTGGCAAACTACAAAACCTATAATTAATGTTGGGATTTTTTTACTATTAAACAAGGATCAGAAAATAATTATGCGAATGTTTGAGTAAATCCTTGTTTACCATCAAATCAAGGGTGGGTTTGTATTTTAACCAAGTTTTTCACCTTAAAAATAATATTTTTCCTTATCTGAAAATGAATTTTCAATAGATACTGGTGGGCACAGCATAGATACTTCATTATGTAGTTTTACGTTTAACAAAGTACTAGCCTCCCTCACCACCCCACACACACATGGCTTAGAGGTAAGTATGAAGAGTTATAACATTAAAAAACGGGATTCGCTACCCACGGTGGACACAGTACAGATAGCCCTTTGTGTAGTTTTGTGCTTAAAAGCAAAGAAACAAAATCTCTCGTAAAACTTTCCTTTACACATTGAATAGTTTGATTCCTACATGCATCTGCCTTACAGAGTTGCATGCCACTAGCCTTGATCTATCTTCCACTTAGAAAATAACGTGTTTAACAAGAACTGTGCTAGTGCATGATGTCATTGTCATGTGATGATAACTCTCCATCAATAGGAGAGTGACACAACCTTCTTGTAAAGTAGCCAAATTAACTTCATTCTTGAATGAGGCAAGAAGAAAGTACACTAGAAGTGGGTGGGATGGTGTTTGTAGGTGTGTATCTATCAGAAATACATTTTCAGCTAAGGGAAATGCTAAATTCCAATATTATACCTCTCCTCTACACACAAAATAGCTAGAATCCCACATTGAAATGATAGGGGCCAGTACATACACTAAACTTAAATGAGCTCCTTTCAGAAAGTGCCTGAAGGGAAAACCCATGGAGTGTGACATCTAACGCCCAATGCCAGGTGCTTTATAAAGGTGATGAAGTAGGAATTATTTTAACAAAGTGGAGAGGACAGAGGAAGAAAAATCTGGCTGTAATGGAGAAGGTGAAATGTAGTTGATAAAGCTATTCAATAATCACCATCATCTGCAGTAGGAGGAGGAAACATGGCCATACACTATTGGGAATACATGTGCTGCATCCAGCTACAACCAACACCAGATCTGCCAGGAACCAACATATATAGCAGACAGTAGGAAGAGAGACTGCAAACCTGGCTATATTTCATACAGTCTGCAGTAGGAGGAGGGATACTGGCCAGAACACCAACACAAGACCCACAACAAGCACTTAAGGTACACAGATCTAGGGGTAACATCAGGTATGAGGGGGGTCTCCTAATAGAAGCCAATTGTTCTTGTAATAATGAAACTGCAGCCCCAATGCATGAATGCAGTGGGCAAATGTCCCCATGACTTGATAGAAGACATAATGCCAAAAGGAAGAGCACAGAACTGGAAGACTCAATCCCAATGGACAAAATAAAAAACAAAATGTATGGGGGAGAGGGCATTGGAAGTTGTAAAAAAGTGTCCAGAATGTTGACTCTGGTCATGTAGAAGCCTGATGAAAAGAACCACTGGAGATAAAAAACATCATACAGAACCAAGGGATGGCAAGAAACTAACTGAGAGACAACAGGTCAATAACTGTATCCCATTCCCTGGTCTTCTTGGGGATCATAAAGAGGTGTTAGTAATAACCTGACATAGGGATAAGTACTCTCTTGATGATGCTCTTGGCCAATATATCTGGGACTGCATCCTTGAGACACTGTAGGTAAATGGGAATGTAGTGATGAAAAAAGGAAGCTAGAAAGAAGGAGAAGTGAAGAGATATGCCATGGGTGAGAACCTGAAAACCCATCTGTTGAATGAATATGAAGATCAAAGACTTGTGAAGAAAGACAGAGAGCTCCAACATGACCAAATCTGATAGGGTGGTAACCAATGAGATGAGCAATGCCTCAATGTCAGAAAGTAGGAGAACAGAAAGATGAAATGGGAAGAGGAGATATGGATTCAGCAAGACTAGGAGTAGAAACAGAAGGGTGAGGCTGAGAAAGGCAAGAAACCAAACAATACAATGAGGACTGATGTTGAGCCACCTCAGCCCAAGTCTTCAGAGAGTCAGGAATTTTCCCAAAGACCTCCTGGCAAAGAAAAGGAGTCCAATGAAGAGTACATAGATAAGCATGAGGGAGGCATACATGAACTAGGAAAGCATTTCATCCCAAAAAAGACCAAACAGCATAAGGATCAAGTAAGGAGGGATAAAGTATTACAGGCCAAATTGGGAAAAAGAAGATAATGAACCTCCCCAGAAAACCCCTCTGGAGAGCAATCAAATGCTTCATGAATAAGGTTAAGTGATGAAAGGTAATGCTGGAGGGTTGTAAGAACAAGATGAAAGCATGAAAATTAGGCACTAGAAAGGGAAACCAATTTTAAGATGTCTGATCCCCAAGCAGATAAGAGATTCCAAACACTGGGAATCAAGGAATGGAAATGAATAACAGGTGCAAGTCAGGACAGAAGAATCAAGTAGATGAGGAGGACAAGGCTTGTTAGTGTGGGTGCTTAGTTGTTTGAGAAACGATTCTGCACGAACTCTATTGTCAGGCAAAGGAAGGAAGACAAAGGAGACTTGACTGTGAGTTTCATGTAGTAAAGCACAGGAAGAATCAAATAACAGAGAAATGATAAAGAAAACACATACTTGCAAAATCATGTTATGGGTGAAATTTTTTCTTCACAGATAAAGATGTACCTAGTGGGGTAAATTTGAGATATGTATAAAAAGTGACTTGGTTAGAGTTAGGGAGTTATTTAGTATCAATTTGGCATAGTAGTTAGAATCATTGATATTTTGTAAATAGATGTCCCCATCAGGGTACACATGAAGTATCTGTGGATGACCTTGATCACAAATGATGCTGAGATAAACTGTGACATTCATTTTGCATTCTAAAGGGGACCAAGAGGCTGAGGGTGTGACAGAAAAACATTCAAAATCATTACTCCACTACCAAAGACCTTGACAGTTGGGACTACACAAGAAGGGCAAGTTATTCTTGTGGCTTTTTCAAAATCTGTATTCTTGCGCTTGTGCAAAAAAAAAAAGAAGGACAAACTATGAAGCGGTGGACCTAGTTACCTTTTAACAGTTTTTTTAGTCTTTACATGACTCAAGGCATTTTATTTTCTTATTGGTTAACTGAGTCCAGGTGTTTATGCAATGGTCTACAATGTCCACAGTCCATTTATTGTAACATATTTTGCAAGGTATGACTAGAGATGGATGTAGATTTGACTGCACTAAATGTCTGTCAATTGGTGTGTTAATTGATGATGATTGGACTTTACCATCCTGTCTAACAGCCATTTCCTCCTTTCTGTCCTTACGTGTTTGTGGCCACATATACCCTTTGCATCACACATTTTATTCAATTTTTTACATTGATAAACTTGAATGGCCAATGTCTTACAACAGTTTGTTAATAAAACTGTATAGGCCACTTTGGCACCTGCTATATGTGCAATCACCATCATACTTCTTTTCAATGCTGCAGTATTCTTTGCCTTTCCAATTATCTGTTAGAATGACTGCAAATGTGTTTATCCCAGTAATTTATAGTGCTACAGAGATCACCACACACAAATCACATGATTAGCCTAATTTGCATCTGCAGCTCTGGTCAGGCCCTAGTCTGAAAGTGTAGATACAGAGGGACAAGCCAGTGTAGCTTCCTTTGAGTAACCACACATTTTCACACAGCTTAGTATTTTTCCCCCATATATCATGTGCAAACTTGTATGCCCATCCAATCAATAAGACTGGAGCTATTGATATGGTTTTTATATGAGAACATTGGGTACATGAGTGCAAACAGCTATCAAAATGGTTGTGTGCATTAAAATGTTAGAGGTTTGCAATTCAACACTCACATAAAAAATGACAAATACTAACCAAACACTACACCCTTGTACTAGGTTATTCAATCTCACATAACTGGTTACATTTTGACATCACATTCAAATCAACCAATCATGTGAGATCTTTGCATCACCGTAGGGTAAATCAGGTACCAAGTGGATTTTGTTTTTGATTTTGACAAACTCACCATAGGTTCAAAGCATCAACATAAATATTTTTTGTGACAATACAAAATACAGAATACAGAAAGAATGAAATATTTTTATTTTTCATGTCCTACATGTAAGTTCCTGATGTTCCCATGTGGGAACACTGAACTATAAAACTTTGTTTTTTCCCATCCAAGTTAGCTTGCAAATAAGTGTTATGCACATCAGTAGAAGGTATATTAAATGCTTTTTTTATGACTAATATATAACATTTTCTAAAGGTGTTTAGATTTATATTATAAAAAGGATATCGGTCAGCAAATCAGGTCAGTGAGCCTAAGTTTTTGATAATTTTGTAGAAACATAACTTTAATAACAATTAAGAAATTCTGGTCAAACTTAGGCCATGAAGCATTAGTCTGACATAATTAAAATGGGTAGTAGTATAAGTATGCCCCCATAGCTCCTGGCGAACTTAAGAAACTGCTGACAAGGCGAGAGATATAAGATATTCTGTTAAGTTAATGATATCAATCAGTCAGAATCGTAACTACAATTATAGGGAAATAAATGTAGGGCATCCAATTACTTTTTATTTGTGTGTGTGTGTGTGGGTGGGTATCTTTTGTAGCTATGCCACTGAAAATGTTTGCTGGTTTCACTTCTACAGAATACACACTAACTTTCTTTGAACACATAAACTCCATTCATCCCAACATCAAATTTACCATAGAACAAGAAAACAGTTAACAGTTATCTTTTCTTGACCTCAACATTATTAGATCAGACACACAGTTTAAAACTAAAATTCAGCGTAAGAACACACACACCGGACTCTACATCCCCTGGAATTCCGCTCATGACACCACACAAAAAATCAATATACTCAAAAACCTCATAAACACAGCCACAAGGCTTTGTTCAACGGACTACATATATGAAGAAATTAACCACACAAAACATTCCTTCATTCACACCAATAAATTCCCACCAGCTATAGTTGAAAAATTCTCCAACATTCCCCACAATAAAACTCAACTAACGAAAAAATTGACACTAATAAACCCAGCAACAGTACATTACACTGCAGTTTATCTTTTGTTCCTGAAACCAGTTCAAGAATTATCCACACTTGGATAAAACTAGCCATTAAACACACAATATTCCTGTCAACGTCAAATTCTCACAAAAACCCGGCTCTAAATTAAAATCGTTACTCAACAAAAATTATTTAGAATCATACAATACCAACGTCATTTACAAAATAACATGCAATAACTGCCCAGAATTCTACATCGGAGAAACAGGAAGAAAATTGGAAACCAGATTGACAGAAGACAATAAAAACCGTCCCATGTTTTTGCCATTGCAACTCAAAAAGCATAGTATATCTATTAAAAGCACAGTAATTTTAAACAAAGAACCCAACATAAACAAACGAAAAATCAAGGAATCCATCTTAATTGAACAAAACAACCCTACTCTACATACCTCTTCTAAGTTTTGCCACAGTTCCGGTTATGTGACTTCTTTGTTCAATATTGTATATATTGTTACGTCTCGGTTCGTTAATTAATTTTCCGTAAAGTCGTTCTGACGAAACTCTAGCGACACACTTAATTTCAACAGTCGCGCTATAACAAACGTCTCATGTGCTCGAGTTTAATTACAAACTCTCTGACTGCAGTTCAATTACTCATTACCTCGTCACGTTGTGACCATCTTATATATACCAGACTACCTCCAATCTAGTAGTCTCCCGATAATTCACGAAGGTTCGAGAGAAGGACGTGGCATGGTACTAGTCACGTGACCTCACTGACGCAACAATATATATATATATATATCCGTGTCAGTGTAAATTACTTGTACCTGATGATGACAAAACCTTGTCGAAATGTTGTACATTTGCTGTTATGTCAAACTTATATTAAAGCTTTTCTTCATTACCCATTCAAGCCGTCTCTAACCATTATTAATGTCTGAAAATATCTTTCAATCCAAATGAGTTTGTAAAGAAACTTCCACAAGATATAAAAATCTTAAGAATATTATTAACGTCTCTACACTAAAGGCCAGCCTTTACATTTGTTCATTTTAGGTTTCTTTTCTTAATGAAAATCGATTCTTTAATCTTTTGGTGTAGAAAATTATGGCATTTAGATAAGATCTTGACATGTAATAAGATGTTATCTGTTTGTGGTATGCCATGTTTCTTTCCATAATGTTCTGCAGTAGCATTGTGAGTACTGAGGTTTTGGATGTCATGCACATGTTCAGATATTCAGTCATGTACGAGTCGGCAACTTTCTCTTATATACGTACTGAAGCATTTGCCACAAGTTATTTCATACACAAAATTTTTATTAGGACATCGACCATGTTGTCCATATTTAGTGGCTTTACAGTTATTTTTCAAACATCATGTTTCTTTTGTGTATTCTGAACGTTATTAATGATTTAAAAAAGATGCCTGGTTTCTGTACTATTTTAATAGGTAAGTATGATCTGCTAACTATTTTCTTTAGTTTTGTGGTGATATTATCACTTATATATGCAAGTTATAATTTCCCAATACTGAAAATGTTTCCAATATGTACTTACCTCCTCTCACAAGATTAGCTATTTTCATTCGGTGCTGCCCTCTATATGCGAACTTTTTATTTATGTATGCTACAAGCCTGCTGCTTCTCCCTATTGGAATTGTAAGATTCTAACATATCTCTCATGCAAATCATCATGCATCACTTCTCATCAATAGGAGCATGATATGTGACTCCCTCTACAGTCCTCTATGAAACTATCACTTCAAAGTTTGGGAGATGTCAGCACCAGAGAAATGTGGGGAGGAAGGGTGAGAGGAGGGAAGTACCTATCAGAAATACATTTTCAGTATAGGAAAATTATAACTTCTGATATGGTACTTCCCTCCTCTCACAAGATGAGCTAGAATCTCTCATTTATTAGGTGGAGGGACCGGTGCAAAAGAATGCCTAAAGTACCCACTGAAAGCATCCAAAGGATACCCCTGGAAATCAGAGATTCAGACCTGAAGATCAGAAGAGGGGAACTGCACCTCTTCTGAGCCAAGTATACTCTTCGCCCAGCTGTGAAATGTGCAAGATATAAGTGCAGACAATGAGAGGAACACATTGAAGTGGGAGAGAACTGAGGCAGGATAGTGATCCTAACTGTGAAATATATATAAAAAGTATGAAGGTGGGTAAATCAATGGATGTGCCCCTAGGTGTTGAGTGGCTAGGGCGAGATGGACCGCACAAAAAATGAAGAGTATGAGATAAGGAAGCCCAATAACCCAATGTCGAAGAGATGAAGACCCCTGGTCAAAAAGCCATGTGACGAGCCAGGTTGGTCGGCAAGGGATCCACGAGTAGTGGACCAACTGTGTAACACTTTCCATTTGTGCTGATACACCTCCATTTAGGAAGGACATATGGAATGAGCCAAAAGGAAAGCTACTGGGTGCGAGAAACCTGACCTCCTTGCCATGGACCAGATGAATGCCAGGTATGAAGACAAAGAATGGGAATGGCAGGATGTAGAGGCAGTGACCAAGGTTGATGAAGAAGAAGGGAGACAAGGGATGGGGTACTGAAGGGAAAAGTTGCAGTTGATGTAATCTTGGAAACCATGGTTGAGCTGGCCAATAGGGAGTGATCAGAAGGACTCAACACAAAGGGGTAGGGATGAAAGAGGCCACCTGAGGAACTACTCAGATAGGAGGATAAACACAGAATAATTTATTGGACCTAAAAGTCACTCCATTGGATAAATTTGGTCGGGGTGGGAAAGACGATCTGCTACACATTTGAAAGCACCTGGAACATGACATGCAATGAGATGAATGTGGTGCATGTGGGTTCAATATAGGAGACCAAATGTACAAAAACGGAGAGATCTTCACAGTATGCCACCTTGGTGATTGATATGTGCTACCACAATAGAAATATCAATATGAATACTCACTAGACAATGTCTGGCAAGAGGAAGGACGTGGTTTCAAGCCCAGCTGACTGCAAGAACCTCAAAGATTTTATATGCAAAGTCTGCTTGTTGACAGACCAACGATCAGAAGCCTCTTGGTGATTGACCCATGCACTCGAACCCTGAAGGGATGCATCCATGAACAGATGTAAATCCAAATGAAGAGGAGGAAAGCAGGACATATGGGCCTTGTCCAACCACCAAAGCAGCTCATCAAACAGGTTATAATGAAAGGTAATGGGAACTACCAAGGGATCCTGAGCAAGACTCCATTAATTGTAAAGAGACCACTGAAGGGATCCCCTGTGTGTCCGACCTAGTGGACCAATGATGCCATTTAAGACCACATCTCCAAAAGCAATAGAACCTCAAAGGCAGAAAGTGAGGGAGCTGAAAGGGCATGGCGAACTAACAATTCCAAGGAATGAAGTCGTAGAGGAGAAGGTTGGGTCCGATTGAGATGAGTGTTGAAAAGGACACCTAAATGGACAAGATATTAAGTATAACAGAGGTAGGACTTTCCCAGTGTGATTAACTAGTCCACCCGAGCGGCCACTTGAAGAAGCTGACAAGTATGGCTTGCCAACTCCAGTTCAGAATGAGCCAAAAAAGCCAGTCCTCCATATTTTGGTAGAATCACAGCCCCAGAGCATAAAGATGGTGAGCAAAAGCTCTGATTATCTGACAGAAAACATAAGGGGCAGAAGAAAGACCTAAGGATAGGGCATAAAAATGGTAAACCACCCCATGATGGATGAACCAAAGATATGGACAAGACCATGTTGAGACAGGGATGTGATGATAAGCATTGGCAATGTCCATCTTGGTCATCCATATGCCTGGAGAAAATGACCACCATAGGGTGAGAAATGACTCCATAGTAAAATAGGGCAGTTCAACGAATCAATTGAGGCAGGACAAATCGATGACAGGCTTCCAGTACCCTGTTTTCTTCAGAACAACAAAGAGTCTGGAATAAATACCTGGTGAAGTATGTAGAACAGATTTGATGGCCTGCTGAGATAGTAGGTCCTGAACGGCCTCCAATAAATGCTAGCCAGTCATTGGATCCTGAGGTGGAGGGAAGGAAATTGGTATAGGAGACACCAGAGGTGGGGAAAGAAACGGGATCACAAATCCTTCTGATAAAACTTGAAGAACTGAATAATTGATGAAAGGATGCCATTGATGAAGAAAATTAACAAGTTGAGCTCCCACTGGGTTGTCACTGATACTGTTGGCGACATGATGTGTGTCATCTAAGAAAATGTTGAGATGAGGCACCCCCAAGCAAGAGGGACAGGTAAGGGTTAGAAAGGAGAAGGACAGGAAACTGTAACAGGTAATAAATGCACAACATGAGTGGAAAGGGTAAACTGTTGTTGTACTGATGCAACTCGTGAATCCAAGGGCTCAGGATCATGTCAAATAGGTAACACAACAAAATGGGGCCCATACATAAATCCTGAAGATGATATGCTGTTAAATGGATGAGAGTTAAGGTTGCATCATGATCTAGAAGGTCCCAACAAGAGAGAAACCAGGTATGTAAATCCAGAGCCGAATACAACAAATAAGCCAACGTGGAGGAAAGAAGGGAGAGGATGTCACTAGAAAACCCTGCAAGATTTTGGTGGAGACTCTCAGAGAGGAGATGGATGGTAGAGAGAGATAGTGTAAAAAAGTTGTGATAGTAAGACAAAAGTGGGAAAATGGAACATTGGTCAGCTTACAGGAGATTCGGGGACCTCCCCCCAAACAAGTAAAATAAAACCTAATAATTGTTGGTCTAGAAAAGGACAGTATGAACAATGATATGCAAGAGCAAACAGATTCAACGACTGTGGGAGTGAGGCATTCTAATCCCATCACTTAATCGTGAGGCAAATTGGTCAGCATGTATCCAAATACCTGGGAGGGGGGGAACCAAATAGGGATGTAAAGATTGGATACCTAGTAAGGAAGGACATAATTCATAGGAAACAGGGGGGCAAGGGACAAAAAATCACATACCTGAGAAATGAAATCCCAAAAGACCATAGTAGGCCTAAATGACTTCTCGGGAGGGACATGAAGAAGCACGGCAATATCAGGAGGTGGAAATAGGCAATTCAAATCTTCATCAGCCTGAACAGGCTCAGCATGTTTGGAAGGAAGTGGGGCATGGTCCAGATATAGAGGTTGACCCATGTAACATTCAGTCTCCCTGTGAATAAATGCCGATATATCTCCCGCCAGGTTGCCCACACCTGAGGCCTGTGACATACCGCTAATCACAGTGTGACCCCTGAAGAGTCAATCAAAATCGAAATTATTAATAATAATGTGACTGTAATAAACTGCGATTAAAGTAAAGTAAAGAAACAGTCTTAATACACTTCGAAGTGATTGAAATGAAAACCACTTTGCAAATGTACTAAAGTTGATCATGAAACTTGAAACAAAGGAACACATCCAAACACAAGTGCTGCCAAATGAGAAGTGATAGTTTGGTATAGAGGGAGTCACATGCATCACGTATGTCACTGTAATATTGATGGAGAAGTTATGTATGATTATTTTCATGAGAGACATGTTGGAACCATTTGATTCCAATAGGGTGAAGCAAAAGGCTTGTGGCATGCATAAAAAAATAGTTCTCATATAGAGGGCAGCACTGGACGAGAATAGCTAATCTTAGTAGGGGAGCGAAGTACCGTATAAGAGAAAGACCCTCAGCTTTCTTCTATTTAGCCAGTTTTCTGTCCAAATAGCCCAACTATTCCCCACACATACAGAAATAACTTTTTAACAAGCCTTTTATGTGGCATCTAGTCAAATGCTTTCTGATATACCAAATCCACCCCACATATACATAAGCAATAACCTCTTCAAAGAATGTCAAAAGATTAGTAAGTGAAGCAACAGGAAATTTTTGAGGAAATTTCATCCATTGCTTCTATGAATTTGAATAATATAAAAGTAATTAATTAAGTAAGATATAATTAAAATGGAGACTTTAACAGTAAAAGAGAGTAAACAAGTTGAAGGACATATAAAAAACGAAAGAGGACAAGGAGACGCCTGTGTGTTATAAAAAAATAAGCCTTGAGAGATAAGTAATCAAGAACGAGGTTAGAACTTCAGTAAGTAATAGCACAGCACATGCATAAGCTATAGAAACAAGCGTAGGAGTTTAGTGACCGAAGGTCACAGTAGAGGCAGTTAACAACCTCTTTAGTCATCACTTTTCTAACATGTTTTGCACACGAACGCCAACGTACAAGGCCAAGAAAGAAGATGTTGGCCTCGATTCTTTAGCACTGTAGAAGCTACAGAAAAGTTTATATTTTATGAATCATCTCGGTGTTTTGATGCAGTATCAGTTACAGTACATGGGTGTAGCAGTACAAGCAAGTAGGCAGCTGGCTAACAGCAGTTGCCCATGACCAATAGCCTGAGGGTTTTTGGGTGTGGTGCCAGATCAGCCCAGGAATTGCCTGCAAGCATCCAATAGGAGCACCGCACTACTTGTGGGTGATGCTGTGTCCTATTTGGATACTCGCCAGGATACAGAGAAATTCTGTTATATAAACTCATGTCAGGAGCTGGAAAGTCAGTTCTGCAGCTCTCCGGCGAGTTCAACCAGCCTTAACCATGCAACTCAACAATCTTGACTCTGCCATGAAGGTTCCAACTCTGCAGTAAGTATCTCTCTCTCTAGATCAGCTTTTGTATAGTATATGATTTTATGGGAGAAGTGTTATTAATGTTTAAATGTTAAAGAGTTAAATATTAACTATGATGTCAAGTGTATTAAAGATTAATAAAAGTTATTTCTGAATAGTATTGCTGGTCTGAGACTCATATTCTTTACTCTAACTGTAAATTCCTGGAGTTAGCGACTTGTGGCTCCACTCGTCACGACAAATCCTCCAACAAATAAATTTAGTGTACAGGTTGGTTTTAATTGAAACTCCAACAATTAAGCTCACCTGAGTGCTAACCTGTTACAGCTGGCGCAGTCTCGAGGATTTTTGGAGTAGCTAACAAAAGGTTAGTTAGAATAAAGAAAGACGGAAAAAGTAAGAAAATCGGCCGAAGTAGTATAAGTTAGAATTAAGTAGTTATGGCTACTGCTGGGGTAGATACGACTACGGAAGAGGGTGGCACACGCCCTAGAGCCGATAGGCGGGCCGACGCCAATCACAAAGCCGCAGCGGAACAACCCGCACCGATATGGTCCCGCGGCGCGACACTTAACAAGTGCCATACCGTTGTATCAAGGCACGGCGGGCAAAGACATCGAGAGTTTTATAGATGCTTTAGAGGAAGCAGCAAGAATATCAGGCTGGACGGACACCCAGAAAGCTGATATACTGCGTTTACGAACATCAGGAAAAGCTAAACGTTATATTAGGGCTTATGACGAACTTCGTGAAACAACAGATTATCGATACTTAGTGCGTAAGTTGTTAGAGGAATACAGGACACGAGACTCCACCAATGTCATTTTAACAGAACTGCGTAACCTTCATCAACAACGTGGCGAATCAGTCCGAGTTTTGGACACAAGCTACAGGAGTTAGGTAATAGGTTACGTAGGGTTTATGCACGTCCAAGCGAGGATATGTTGCAGGATACTCTAAAATCAGAGTACGAGCGAGGGCTGTACAGTAATGCAGCTAGGCAACATGTAAATGAAGCAAATAACGCTCAAGCAACATTGTTAGATCTAATTCAAGTAGCTACACGAGAAGAACTACGAGAAAAGCAGCTATATAAGCCCAAATATTCGGCTATAAGTACGGTTAATAACTTAGGCAAGGCTAATCCATTGGATACGCAGGCGCAGAATAAGTCCGATAGCTTCCAGTGTTACAACTGTGGAAAAGTTGGACACATGGCTTAAAATTGCTTTAAGAAATCAAAAAGAAACAAGCAGACAGTGTGCTATAACTGTGGCATTACAGGTCACATGGCACGGGACTGTCGACGGCCACGGAAGGTTGAAAATGGAAAAGCCCCAAAGGCTGGAACCTACGAAAGAAGGTTTACCAATAGTAAATCTACCTTCTCTAAAGGTCCAAAAAACGTAATCCCCGCCGGGATTACAGAGCGAAAGTAGAGGTAGTTCCGGCAGTATGGGATAAACGATCGGGTATTCATACTATTAATGAAGTATC
>NW_013669721.1:60888-62458 GCF_000517525.1 Limulus polyphemus
TGGGAATAACAAAGGCCAAGTTCCGGTAACTGTTAAAAGAGGGGTTGAACTAATTAGGTGCCATCAAGCTGAAGTGAAGACGACTGGAAGAGTTGATGATTGTGAAGTGGAGCCAAATATAGATATCAGAGCAGAACAGGAGAGGGACCAGGATTTGAGGCCAGTGATTGATTTTCTAAAAGCGAGTGTTGTGCGCCCTGCTTGGGAGAAGGTGTCTAGTCTAAGCCCTGTGAAAAAGCACTATTGGGCACAATGGGACCGTAATGACACAAGACTAAGTCGGAGGAGTAAGAATATGAAGTGTCCTAAAGAAAGTTCTAAAAGAAAGCCAGAGAATAGGACTACACAGAAACACGTTAAACCTAGCACAAGTCATAAAGATAAGGTGAGTGATAGTAAAGTAAGGCAGAATAAGTTAGTGAATAAACAGGAAAATAATCATTCGAACCCCTCAGATGACTCTACACTTATGCCTAACATAAGCAACAGAGCATCCCAACAGGAGTGTTTGAAAGAACGAGTTCCTGTAAGGTTAGTTAAAATAACTGAAGTACCTGCAAGAAGTCAATTCATAATTGAAGCTAAAGTAAATGACTTTAAGTTTAACGAAGAAGTGTTAGTTGAGCCTATAGAAATAGAAGAAGTAGGAGTTTACATAGCTGCTAGTGTTAGTAAAGTGTCTAAAAGAGACACAGTACCTATAAAAGTTTTAAATATAAATAAAGAAAAAGTAATACTACCTAAGAACATAGTAGTAGGTAAGGCTAGCAGTAGAGAACAGTTAGCTGTGATAGGACAACATCATGCTAATAATGGTAATAAACGAACACAACCAAGTAAGATAGACTGGGATTCTATCTTAGGGAAAATAAAATGGAAACATAAGCAAAGTTTGATAAATCTGTTAGAAGAATATCGAGATATATTTGTAGGAGAAAACGATCCTAACGGTTGCACAAACAAAGTAAAACATAAGATAGTGTTAAACAATAATAAACCTATAGCACAGAGACCTTATTGAGTACCCGAAAAACACGGTTGAATTAAAAGAATGTGTAAAAGAAATGCTTGAACAAGGTGTAATAGAGGCCAAGTAGTAGACCCTATGCATTTCCAGTGGTATTAGTTCCAAAAAAGGATGGCAAATTAAGGTTCTGTGTGGATTTTCGTAAAGTGAACGGAGTAACAGTCAAAGACGTTTACCCGTTACCGAATATCCAAGAAACTTTAGACAGGTTAGGTAAAAGTAAATACTTTTCATCTATGGATTTACAAAGTGGTTATTGGCAAGTAGAAATAGAGGAAGAAGATAAAGATAAAACCGCTTTCGTATTACCTTCAGGTAAATACCAGTTTAACAGAATGCTTTTTGGCTTATGCAATGCCCCTTCAACATTTCAGAGATTAATGGATGTTGTATTATCACGCTTGCAAGATTCCGAATATTTCTGTTACTTAGACGATGTTATAGTGTTCGCTGCAAGTTTTGAAGAACACTTAGAAAGGTTGAGACATGTATTTGATAGATTAAGAAAAGCAAACTACTTTAAGAAGTCAGTGCTGTCGTTCT
>NW_013669721.1:63331-75655 GCF_000517525.1 Limulus polyphemus
TACTGCTGTATCGTCTCCCCTGTGCTGAAGTTGCCAGCATTGAGCTCTCTTGTGCCAAAGTTTATTACAGTGCCAGCAAAGTCCCTCAAACCTCTCTGCAACTGACCCTTTCTGGCCTTGAAACCAGATGACTGTACCAACCTTGGTACCTCTGTGCTGGACTGAACGTAGGATTCAAATTCGCGAGCTCTGGCCATTGCATCCTGCATGGTAGAGGGGTGTGCTTGCTTCACTTGTATCTTAAGTTGTGGACTGTCCAAGGCATCTATGAACTGATCCCTCAGCAACAACTTGAGGAGATCGGGTGGTGCAGTTGGGTAGGCTTTGTGTGCCATGCTCTCCAAGTCCTGTGCCAGCTCTTGCAGGCTCTCCCCTTTAGCACGGACTCTCATCCTGAACCTGGCCCTGTAGACTTCTGACTGATTCTGGGTTCCGTATCTGAGTTCCAGAGCCTCTACCAGTGCTCTATAGTTGTATCTGTCGGCTGCTGTCAACTATCCAAGTATTTCCAGTGGTTGTCCCTTCAAGCTTGTTGCCAGATATATAGCTTTCTGCTCCTCTGTCCATCCATTCATCTCTGCCAGTAAGTCAAACTGTGCTCTATATGCTTCCCACGGTGCCTTCCCATCGAATTCTTGTGGCTTCCTTCGCACTGGATCACTCCTAATACTGACATTCATATCTGGGATGTGACTTCTAACGGGACTGAATATGTCTGCATTAGGGTTTAGCTGCGGGCTCTGTAAGAGGCTTGCCATTGTCTGTGGCTGATTAAGTCGATGGTCAATGTATCCTCCTTGTGTAAAAGACAACAGATTGTCCTTTAACGTATCTAATTCGCTTTTAAATTTACTAATGTTTTCCATTTGTACCTCTTGCCATTGTTGTTGATTTTCCTGTAGTTGCTGCTGACTTTCTTCCTGTTTCCTTTCTTGTTCCAGTTGCCACTGCTGTAGTCTCTTCTTGTTTCTTTTCTCATTCTTCTTGTTTCTTTTCTCATTCTTCTTGTTTATTTTCTTTCTCCTCTAACAACTGCTGTAATTTCTCTTCCCTGTTTAATTTCTTTCTCCTCCAACAACTGCTGTAACCTCTTGTTTATTTTGCTGTTCGAGCTGCCATTGTTGTAGGTTTTCTTGCCACTGCTGTAATCTTTCTTCTTGTTTCTTTTCTCGTTCTTCTTCTTTCTTTCCTTTTTCCTCTAACAACTGCTGTAATCTCTCTTCTTGTTTATTTTGTTGTTCGAGCTGCCACTGTTGCAGGTTTTTTTGCAACTGCTTTTGTCTCTCTTCTTGTTTCTTTTCTTTTCCTCCAACAACTGCTGTAACTCTCTTCTTGTTTCTTTTCTTTTTCCTCCAACAACTGCTGTAATCTCTCTTCTTGTTTAATTTCTCGTTCTTCTTGTTTCTTTTTCCTCTAACAACTGTTGTAATTTCTCTTCACGTTCTTCTTGTTTCTTTTCTTTTTCCTCTAACAACTGTTGTAATTTCTCTTCTCGTTCTTCTTGTTTCTTTTCTTTTTCCTCTAACAACTGTTGTAATTTCTCTTCTCGTTCTTCTTGTTTCTTTTCTTGTTTTTGTATTGCTGCCATCAAATCTGCTAAGCTGTAGTTTGATTTTCTGCCTCTCGTTTCCATTTTTTTCATCCCACTTCTGACACCAATTTGTTACGTCACCGTTCGTTAATTAACTTTCCGTAACTTCGTTCCGGCAAAACTTTAGCGACACAAATCCTTACTTAATAAAACTGATTTATTCTTTCTGAATACAACTTTACGATACACTTATTTTCAACAATCACACTCAAACAAATGCTATATCAACGAACGTCAACAATACTTCTGACTGCAGTTCAATTACTCACTTATCTACACACACATTGTCCCGTCACGTTGTCACCCTCTTTTATATACCAGTCTACCCTATCTAGTAAATGCTAGGGCATTCGTGAAGGAACAAGATAGTTCAAGAAACTAGAAGGCGTGAGAATAGTCACGTGATCTCGATGACGCAACAGTATTACACATGGGCTGATGTAAAGACAGTTGCAGTTAAGGATACTCTACGAATGTTTATAGAGATACCATTGAAAGCGACTGATAGGATGTTTAAATTATATAGGATCGTATTTTTACCGATAGCAATAAACCATTCATTAGCTTTAGCTATAGAAAATGATAAACCGTATATTGCTGTTTCGAGTGATCAACATACATATGTTGATATGAATGAGGAAGACATGTTAAATTGTATAGACGGACCTATCGGAGTTTGTGACCCTAACTCAGGTATGTATTCAATAACTATAGTAACTTGTAACTATGTGATATTCACAGGAATTAAGAATAAGATATCAGAACTATGCGAGAAAAGAATAATCGTTCCCCAACCATTCTACTTTTATAGAACTAGAACCCCAGGAATTTGGTTATTTAACGTTAAAGACGAACTAACTTTATCAGTAGTTTGCCCAAAACCGAACGTACATGAGTTTGATTATTACACCAGGGTAGTCAGGTTAAACAATAGCGGTTATTTAAAACTAGCTAGAAATTGTTCAGCGTATAGTCAAGGTATAACCTTGCCGTCAAACTTTAGAAGTGAAACGAGATACATAGGAACTAAGTTAACCATAAAAATACCAGAACTACAAGAATTACTAACGGAAAAAGAATCACAGTTAATTCAGAGTATAGATATTGAGACAGACACTAAAGGACTAAAGGATATATTAGAAAATACTAAACATTTACCCTTTAGCAAGTCAGGATTAAGTGTCAAGGAATTTCAACAGCATGTAGAACAATTACGTACTACAGCTGGTGAACAAAAGTTAGAAATAGTAGAACTGAATGAGTAGGCCCCATCTAATCAGGCAATAGCTTAATCATTTAGATGATTACAAAATTACCGAGATATAACCAATTGGCAAGGGTAGTAAAATTCTAACAGCGAAATTAGTCAAAATTATAGACAAAATTATTAGGCATAGAAAGTTCGAGAAGAGACTAAAATTAACAGACAGTGATCAGAAACAAACGACGCCTAGAACCAGTAGATGAGAATGGACAGTACAACGAAATGAACTGAACATGAGAACCAAGACTTCTATCAACGAATATTGAGTGTTAAGAATGCGTTAGTGAAGTGTTGTGATTAGATGAATAGAGTAACTGAAGTGACTTAATGAACAAAGATAAACAGGAATCGAACATAGACACCGAGCAAGTGTGTGACTATGGTGAACGAAAGAACAAGTGAATGCATATGTTATACAAATCTAGTAATATATGCTTAATGACTAATTGTGAATAATTATAGGAAACCCGTGCCATGACCGAAGGCAGCGATCATGGAGGTGGAAGGGTTTAAAGTTCACGGATTGTATATAATAAAAGAGATGGTAGTAATGGACTGCAAAACAGGATGGACGGATGTCTACTGTTTTCGGCCCCCTTACCCCGAGGAGCGTCTCGACGACGCAGGCCGCCATCACGTTCTGTGGTGTACGATGTACCTGCATGGGATACGGTGGGAAGACGGAGATCATTCCACGACAGATTTCCTACGGGTACGCCAGGAAATACAGCAGGACTGTGTAAAGGTATACACAAAGGGAAAGGAAAAGGTGCAGATCCTGAAGCAGTACCTGCATATCGACATATCCTGTCCCCCATATCAACGGATGACATGCTCCACACAGGTATCCTGCTCATATCACCGCTACCCGCAAGAACACTGTTCTTATTGGAAGGTGTGCGCGTTACGAGAGTGGGTGACTAGTAGTGATCCAGCCATTTACAAGCACTTCCAGGAGGAGTTTTAATTATATATAACCCATATAACCACATATATATAATCGTATATAATCCTACATAAAAATGTGTTTGCATTGTATATATATGCTAATATATGTAATATGTTAATCAAGTAAGTATAGCTGATAAAGAGAGATGGAGAGAATGAGTTGGAGCAGGAATTTTGTTATTCATAACAAAATTCTTCCCAAGAAAGGAGGGATGAAGCAACGGGAAATTTTTGAGGAAATTTCATCCATTGCTTCTATGAATTTGAATAATATAAAAGTAATTAATTAAGTAAGATATAATTAAAATGGAGACTTTAACAGTAAAAGAGAGTAAACAAGTTGAAGGACATATAAAAAAAACGAAAGAGGACAAGGAGATGCCTGTGTGTTATAAAAAAATAAGCCTTGAGAGATAAGTAATCAAGAACGAGGTTAGAACTTCAGTAAGTAATAGCACAGCACATGCAAAAGCTATAGAAACAAGCGTAGGAGTTTAGTGACCAAAGGACACAGTAGAGGCAGTTAACAACCTCTTTAGAATGTTGGCCACGATTCTTTAGCACTGTAGAAGCTACAGAAAAGTTTATATTTTATGAATCATCTCGGTGCTTTGATGCAGTATCAGTTACAGTACATGGGTGTAGCAGTACAAGCAAGTAGGCAGCCGGCTAACAGCAGTTGCCCATGACCAATAGCCTGAGGGTTTTTGGGTGTGGTGCCAGATCAGCCCAGGAATTGCCTGCAAGCATCCAATAGGAGCACCGCACTACTTGTGGGTGATGCTGTGTCCTATTTGGATACTCGCCAGGATACAGAGAAATTCTGCTATATAAACCCATGTCAGGAGCTGGAAAGTCAGTTCTGCAGCTCTCCAGTTCTCCGGCGAGTTCAACCAGCTTAACCATGCAACTCAACAATCTTGACTCTGCCATGAAGGTTCCAACTCTGCAGTAAGTATCTTTCTCTCTAGATCAGCTTTTGTATAGTATATGATTTTATGGGAGAAGTGTTATTAATGTTTAAATGTTAAAGAGTTAAATATTAACTATGATGTCAAGTGTATTAAAGATTAATAAAAGTTATTTGTGAATAGTATTGCTGGTCTGAGACTCATATTCTTTACTCTAACTGTAAACTCTTGGAGTTAGCGACTTGTGGCTCCACTCGTCATGACAAATCCTCCAACAAATAAATTTGGTGTACAGGTTGGTTTTAATTGAAACTCCAACAATTAAGTTCACCTGAGCGCTAACCTTTTACATAAGGGAAGATTTTTTTCCCTAGTGAAACCATACTTACTTTGTTATATCACTTTACAAAGCTTGTTTTATCAGACTTTCAAAAACTTTTCCCACTACTGATGTAAGATTAATAGACCTATAACTCCCTCTGAGTACTATATCCAAACAGGACATTGGTAATCACGGTTTGTACAAATTTCTTTTCCTTGAGGCACAAAGAATTTCCAATGTTGATATATTCATCCATTTAGATAGACTCTTGACATAATTCAACCTCTGTTTTTCATGGTTTCTCCTTCCTTCAATCTGTTTAGTTATGACCAGACTTGTATAATTCCTTCTTTTCTTTTATTGTGTCCAAGAAAGTACAACTCTTTTTTTCTGATGTTAATCAGTAGCTTCTCTCTGCAATCTATTCTTCACAAAATATCTTCATTTGAGGTATAACTTGTCCAACATACCTTCAAGATATACCATAAGAACCAAAACTCAACTGCTTTAGTTTTGTTTTCCACACTTGGCAATATTGTCCAACTTTCTAACGCATACATGAGAATTGGTATGACATAGTAATCCAAAACTCTTAGCTTCAGCCCCATAAAAGTTTTACTGTTTGTCAGTATCTTTTTCGTTTTCAGAAAGGTGTCTTTTGCCATCCCAAATCTCCTTTTTATTTCATGATTACAGTTACCATCTGATGTTAACCAGTTTCTCAGGTAGTTGAATTTATTGACCTGCCTTTCTGTTCCTAATCTACTTTGACTATATATATATACAGAAATAATCTTCATTGTAATTACAATGCATTCTGTTTTCTTACAGCTACTACTTAAACCCTACTCGAGTTAGTTTAGCACTGCAACCTGCAGTAAGAAACAAAAAACCTACTGCAGTATTTTGCCAAGAATAATCTACAATATTTAATAAACCAAAGCCTATAATTATTGGGACAATTTCTATCACCTCCCTTGAGATTATGTAGGGATTTCAAGAATATGCAGTGTTTGTACTACTAATTTATTCTTGTGAATTATTCAGCCAAAAACTGTTTAAAATAATAAAAGATAAATGTGAAGCCAAATCTATCATTCATCTTCCCACTTGTTACTAAGTTGCACCAGTTTCCACCACTTTTTATTAATCATGGATAAGGGAAAATCAAAAGATATAACTAGATTTCATATAATAGTGGAATGTATATCTATGGGGTTTTGAAATGTCTTTTACTCACAAAGTGATCCTATGTTTATATAGTAATTTCAAGAATGTGCAGCATTTACACTACTATGTTACTTCTTGATTAACATTTAATTCAGAATGCATCTTTTGTATCCCCAAACTTTCCTTAATGCATAGTATTTCTTTGCTATCTGCACTACCCAAGATGTTGAAGTGTTTAGAACTGACATTTGTGTCACAGTCCTGTAAACAGTGGTGAAGGAAGGATGGACAACTGATTATATGCTGTGTTTTGCACATGATCTTTAACATGTGAACTCAGAAAATGTGTAGAGCCCGCATAACCAAAGTTACACCTTGGACATGTATATTTATATATGACATAAGAGCAATGCATTATAGGAATCCTGTCTTTATATTTAAAATAATTATTTAAATGAAACAATGGTTTAAAGACAATTCTAAACTTAATATGTGGATAAATTTTGATATTCAGAATAGACTTAATTTTTTTCCTTAATTCTATAGAATGATTACCAGTAAACGGTAAAATGCAATAAATTATTTCTTTCTTTTCAATCTGTTTACTAATTTTTGGAGTGTACAAAACTTAAGTAATTCCTGATAACGCTATCAATTGATTGTATAGGAAAACTATTTTTCTATAAAACAACCTTTATGTTTTTTATTTCTTCATGAAAAGAGAAAAAGAACTAACTATGTTATAAGCTCAATGAATTAAATTATGAATTAGGTTCTTTTTAAATTCAAAAGGTAAAAAACTATCAAAAATGAAAATATTGTCCTGTAAAAGTTGGCTTATGATAGCATTTAGTGTTAAAACTTCTATCTAAATTAACAATCTTGGTATCTAAGAAAGGTAAACTATTAGCTGTTTGTTCTTCAACTGTAAATCTAATATTGTTATGTTGATTGTTCAGATAATTTTGAAATTCTTGAATATCAGGTTCATTCTTAAAAACTATAATTTTCTAGCCAACTTTTTAACCAGGTTCCTTCATGATAATGTAAAAATAAATTAGCCAAACACAGTGCAACACTTGAACCCATAGACACCCCATTAAGTTGTTTGTAATGACAACCATTAAAAAAAAAAAGACTTTTTGGTGATAAATTCTAATAGTTTTATAAATACAGATTTTGTTATACCCCTAACAACATCAGAATTTTGAAAAATTAAATTACTACTTAACTCAGTTACTTCATTTAATGGTAATTTGTATATAAGGACTCAATGTCCAAAATGGCAATATAGACAGGTTCGTCAAAAACCAGTTTTGATACATCTTTGGAAAAATCAAAACTATTTTTTACCTTGAATTCATTAGTTACATGAGATTCAAAGTAATCTACCAAAAAAACCTGCTAACCTATAAGTGAAGGTACCTATACTTGACACAATTAGTCTAATGGGACAATTTATGTATTTTAGGTAACCCATAAAATATTCCATAATGAGAAACAACTGGTCTAATTTTATTATAGTTGACATCTAATACCAAACCTTCTTTTTTTAATTTTTAACAAATAATTCTGTTGACATCTTTCTTTTGTTACTGTAGGATCCAATTCTAATCTCTCAAATTTAGTGTTATCATTTACAATGGTTAAAACTTCATCTACATAATCTTTTTTATTCAAAATTACTGCACTATTCCCTTTATCCAGTTTAAGAATTACTTAATTATCAAGTGAGCTAAGATGTTTTAAAGCCAAAAATTCTTCTTTAGATAAGTTCTTTTGAACATTCTTCAGGTCAAAACTGTAGAATCCTGAGATTGCTAAACCTGAAATTTCAGTAACTATGTTATCAAATGAAACATTTTCTTCACCTATTGGTATGCATTTTAATTTCTTTTCTAACTGTTCAAAACTAGAAAAATATTCTACATAATCCAATTTTTAGGAGTAATTGAAAACTTTAAACTTTGTGGTAATACCTTTTCTTCAGCTTGAGTTAACTGATAATCTGAGAGATTATATTGACCTTTTTAGGATCTTCTAAGAACATAAGCACACTAAACTTCTCACTCTTTAATTTATACAACTTTATTTGTTTTAACGTTATTTCATTAAAAAAATCTTATTTTTTTATGATAAACAATCACATTACTGAAAGGTATAAAATCTAAATTTGAGACAGCTTCTTTCAAATTTTTAACAGCATTCATCCATTTATTTTACAACTGTTTATATAATTTCAGTTTATATGTTAATTCTAAATTAAGAACTTCTTTTGTGAAAATCTATAATATTTACTAGATCTTAAATTATAATTACCCAATTTAATCTTCAAAACTTTGGAACCAAAGCATATTGTACACACTCATTTAAAAATTTTCATGCAATCATGTTTTCTGTAGTTTTAAGTAAAGTTTATCAGCATTCCTAAATTTTTTTAACACATCTTTAATATATCTCTTCTGAATTATATGAACCAATGAAATAAATATTTTTAAGAAAATGTAGTCTTAAGATAATTATATAATAAGTGATATTATATACATTATTTTTCATAGACATATAAAATATAAAAATTACAGCATTACACAAAAAAGAAGAAAAAAAGAAAATACAGTAAATATACATGCAATTAAAATCCATTAATGTTAAAACCATACAACCCTACAATCGTCTTGAAAATTTCACAAGACTATTCCTCCTAACCAATTTCTGCATTTTTCCCAGTACTGTTTGTAATACTGCTTTTTATGTAAAATCAAAAGGCTACATACCCAAACAATTTGCTGAAAATTCCACAAGACTGTACCTTTCTACCACTTTAACATGTTTTAAAGATCATTCGTTTTTCTCTTTTCCGTGAAGAAATACAAAACATAAAGGTTGTTTTACAGAAAAAATAGTTTTCCTGTACAATTAATTGATAGTGCTATTACGAATTATTTAAAAGTTTTGTACATTCCAAAAATTAGTAAACAGATTGAAATCAAAGAACTAGTTTATTACATTTTACCATTTACTGTTAATAATTCTATAGAATTAAGGGAAAAAATTAAATCTATTATGAATAATAAAATTTATCCACATATTAAGTTTAGAATTGTCTTTAAGCTGATGTTTCATTTAAGTAATTATTTTGAATACAAAGATAGAATTTCTATAATGCATCACTCTTACATCATATATAAATTTAAATGTCCAAGGTATAACTTTGGCTATGTGGGCTCTGCAATACATTGTCTGAGCTCACATATTAAAGAGCATGCACAAAACACAGCATATAATCAATCATCCATCTTTTGCCACTGTTTACAGGACTGTGACACAAATGTCACTTCTAAACACTTCAACATCTGGGATAGTGTGGATAGCAAAGAAATGTTATGCACTAAGAAAAATTTGTAGATATGCAAGATGCATCCTGAATTGCATGTTAATCAAACAGCTTAACCTATGTTATTCTTCTAAATTATTTAGCTGACAAGCTGTTTAAATTACAAAAATAAATGTGAAGCTCAATTTATCACCCTTCATTTAAAATTATAAAATATTTTGCAAAACATTTTCACATTTTGTATTCTTTAAGTTAGCTTACAGGGTTTTATTAATTACTTTGAATACAATTATTGGTAAATAAATATATCAATTTTCAACAATTCAAAATATGTTAAGTTAGCAATTATCATTTCCCTTAGAATTTAAGAAAATAGATATGTTTGCATTAAAAAGCATGTTTTCTAAGTTCTTTAATTTTAGATTCTAGATCAATCAAATATTGAGAAATAAAAATTTGAATGTTTTATAAATACAGGTCATTTTTTCAAGTTATAGTATATAGTTCATTAATGTAAGTATGCATTTTTGAAACAGCTAATTTCTAACTCACTCTAAACCTTTGAAAAAAACTCAAAAGCTGTGTGTGAACAGCTTCCTGTTGTGTCAAAGTCTTTTGTCTCACAAGATCTTCCTTACTCAGCCTTAATACTGTTACTCTCCATTGGACTTCTGTCGCTTCCTGTGAAACAATTGTAATGATACCAAAGTTATCATAAGCATACTTAGAAACAGATTATAAAAGACATTGATTAAATACTTGAACAAGACATGGATAACAAGTTTGAAAGGCTGTGATAATCGATAGTCTACAAGGTCTTGATTGTATCTGTAAGAAATAACTATATTGCAAAAGAACTTCATGAAAAAGATTGTGTGATTCCATGCTCATGTTTATTATAATATCACAACTTCACTCTGGAGTTGAATATTTCTGATAAAGTACATTTAATAGGATTATAAATGCATCCCTGTACTGAGTTTTCACTATAACAATTAAAGACAGTTAATATTCAAGACATCAGTTTGCCTTTATTACTTAAACTGATGTATATACTATGGATAATCATAAAAAACACAATAAAATATGAGTATCACCAGGTAACATTATACAACTAAATTATTGACATTTTTGAATCACTCCATGAGAGGTAAAATCTCAAAACAAGTTGCTCCTATAAAAGAAAGTTATAAAATGCCAAAATTTAATAGCTTTGCTTCCTTCATTATACTGGAAGAAAGGTGCAATTTGATTTTTTTTTGGATTATTTGGAAAACTTAATGTAACATCCATACTACTTAATGATAACTAATGTATGTTATTTCTTTATCTACATGTTCTACAACTTGCATAAGTTATACATATATAACTAATGATAGTCCTGAGTAACACTAACATAACAGATAGAGAACAAAGGACCAAGGCTATATTTTCACACCCACTTTTGCAAAAAGTAAAAAAAAACATTTAACCCCCCCCCCTCTTATTTTAGACTACTGTAAAATGCTGGCCTTCACCATACTGTTGATGGCAACTCATTCCATAAATCAATAACCTACTTAAGAAAACTAAAAAGTAATAACTTAATCCTAACCTTATTCCAAATGTTAAACTTTTGTCTTCACATCTTATATTTTTTCATAATAAAGCACAAAGAAATCAGAAGCCTTTATTTACAGGCACTGTAGTGGCCAGCCAAATTAGGTGGAAGTAATGCTGTAGTGATTCTGTATATAGAACCAAACTTTTTGCCAAATCTGAGTAATATCATGGCCATTCCAAATGCAGGAATGCCACTATTCTTATGCTTTTGAAGATATATAAACACTCTCATGTTAAATGCAGCAACTTCACAGCTATTTAACTATGTACTTCTTTCCAAGTATTGCACTGAAGAAAGGATAATACATAAAAACTAAACAAACTTGATGTCTGTGCTAAATTTTGAGAAAGGAACTGCAAAAAATGTGTTACAGTTATTGTTTTTATGTTAGCTTTTCTTGTTGTAAAAGCAAAAAATAACATACACAGTGTGTGGATATCACAAAAAAATGTATAGGTAGATGTTGATTTGAACTAGGTGTTACGTCTCCGTTCGTTACTTAATTTTCCGTAAATTCGTTCCGACGAAACTTTAGCGACACAAGTCTTCTCTTAAATAAAACTGGTTTATTCTTTCAGAATATAACTTTGCAATACACTTAGTTTCAACAGTAGCACTATAATTCTCAACGAACGTCACACGTGCTCGACTTCAACAATACTCAATTCAATTACACACTCTCTGACTGCAGTTCAATTACTCATTACCTCGTTCCGTCATGTTGTGACTGTCTTATATATATATGTACCAGACTACCCCCCAATCTAGTAGTCTCCCGATAATTCACGAAGGTTCGAGAGAAGGGCGTGTCGTGATACTAGTCACGTGACCTCGCTGACGCAACACTGCCCCTCCTTAGTATTGTTCGTCCTGAACAATAGCCACTTACATTAAACCAATAACAATTAACAATAACTTAATTAAATGTACAGAATTACAAACACAAAATTACAATTCAACAAAGTCTCTTAATTTTACAAAACGTATCTTCTTCTGTACTGGTCTCCATCTCGTTGGCTTCTGCTTTATATAGAGTTCATCTGCTTCATCAGTAAATGTCCTATCATCGGTAACAGTCACATCAGCACATCAGTGGTAGTAACTTCATCAGGAGCTTCACCATTTCCCCTTCTCAAAATTGAGTAGAGTTTCTTCTTCGACGGTGGCTTCTTCAGGTGGCA
>NW_013669721.1:75779-77005 GCF_000517525.1 Limulus polyphemus
TGGGCACAAGAGAGCTCAATGCTGGCAACTTCAACACAAGGGAAACGATACAGCACCAACTTGATATAACTTCATTGGAGCACGTCCCTTATGCTTGTGTCCCCTTTTAGCACAACATGTACTGCATGTTTTTCACCATTCTTCCACATCTTGTCTCATACCTATCCAGTAAAATCTGTGTCGTAGGTGACTCAATGTTTTCTTAACTCCGAGATGTCCTCCTGTTACAGTATCATGGGATTGACGCAACACAACTTCCCGTAACTTTCTCGGTATAACCGTTTGCCAGGTCGTCACTTTCCCTTCTGCAGTGCCCATTTCCGGAGAAGAATACCATCTTCAAGCCTCAACTGGTCCCATTATGTCCAATAGTTCTTTGTCACAGGGCTTAGACTAGACACCTTCTTCCAAGCATGGCGCAAAACAGTTACTTTTAGAAAATCAATCATTGGCTTCAAATCTGGGTCTTTCTCCTGTTCTGCTTTGATATCTATATTTGGTTCCACTTCACCATCATCAACTCTTTCAGTTGGCTTGACTTCAGCTTGATGGCACCTGGTTAGTTCAACCTCTCTTTTAACAGTTACTGAAACTTGGCCTTTGTTGCTCCCAAATGTCATTTTATCAGAATCAATTACAAACTTCCTTGGTAGTAGATAGTCCAATCCTAATATGCATTCGTCTTTAATGTCAGCCAAGTACACTTTCTGTCTGTCCTTTATGCCCATGAGCTCAATAGTTACCCACACTGGTCCCCACAATCTTGTAGAATGTCTTGTCACACCATAAAGCTTCCGTATGGCTTCTGGTACTCCTTCATGCTCACGAGAGTTTGCTGAGATGAAGAATCTATGACGAAGTTGCACCTTTGGCCGTCCAGCTTTCCTGTCACATAGACGCTGTGTGTGCTTGGCATTTTACACCTAGCTGTAGGGACTTACATGATGGGGGTTGGTGAGTGTCCCTCAACACCAACCACTACTGGTCTCCTTGAGGCTGACTTGCTGGTAATATTCCTCCTACACTGGCTCCTCAAATGTCCGTGCTTTCCACAGTTCCAACAACCTTTCTGGATACCAGCCTTTCCTGCTGTGGCATCTCCCTTATGTTGAAGTTGCCAACATTGAGCTCTCTTGTGCTCAGGTTTGTTACAGTGCCAGGAAAGTCCCTCAAACTTCTCTGAAAGCTGACCTTTTCTAGCCTTGAATCCAGATGATTGTAACAAC
>NW_013669721.1:77813-84560 GCF_000517525.1 Limulus polyphemus
TGATGGCACCTAATTAGTTCAACTTGGCCTTTGTTATTACCAAACGTCATTTTATCAAAATCAATAACAAACTTCCTTGGTAGTAGATAGTCCAATCCTAATATGCATTCGTCTTGAATGTCAGCCAAGTATACTTTCTGTCTGTCCTTTATGCCCATGAGCTCAATACTTACCCACACTGGTCCCCACAATCTTGTAGAATGTCCTGTCACACCACAAAGCTTCTCTATGGCTTCTGGTACTCCTTCGTGATTTAACACCTTGATGCTCACAAGGGTTTGCTGAGACGCAGAGTCTATGATAAAGTTGCACCCTTGGCCATCCAGCTTTCCTGTCACATAGACACTGTGTGTGTTTGGCATTTTACACCTAGCTGTTGGGACTTTCATGATGGGGGTTGGTGGGCGTCACTCAACACCAACCACTACTGGTCTCCTTGAGGCCGACTTGTTGGTAATATTCTTCCTACACTGGCTCCTCAAATGTCCGTGCTTTCCACAGTTCCAACAACCTTTCTGGACACCAGCCTTTCCTGCTGTGGCATCTCCCCTGTGTTGAAGTTTCCAGCATTGAGCTCTCTTGTGCTCAGGTTTGTTACAGTGCCAGCAAAGTCCCTCAAACCTCTCTGAAAGCTGACCTTTTCTGGCCTTGAATCCAGATGACTGTACCAACCTCGGTACCTCTGTGCTGGACTTAACGTAGGATTCAAATTCGAGAGCTCTGGCCATTGCATCCTGCATGGTAGAGGGGGGTGCTTGCTTCACTTGTATCTTAAGTTGTGGACTGTCCAAGGCATCTACAAACTGATCTCCCGATGATGACAAAACCTTGTTGAAACGTTGTACATTTGCTGTTATGTTAAACTTATATTAAAGTTTTTCTTCATTACCCATTCAAGCCGTCTCCAGCCATTATTAGTCTCCCTTTATTACTCAGTACATCAAAAAATTCCTTCATAAACTTCTGTAAATTGCCAGCCTCCACACTGGAGATGGCAATTCATTTTATAAAATCAGTTACCAGTCACCATATTACAAAAATGTATCTTGTCTCAACTGGAGTTTAGCCTGTCTTTTCCAAGTATTAAACATTTGTTGAACAAACAAAAGTAAAATGGACAGCAATTTCCTAGTTCAGAGTGACTCTTTTAGAGAAATTCTTGGAGGGCTAATCTTCAAAAGTAGCTGAGTTAGTGTGGTAAAGAGGCACATCATATTCTCCTACCATCTATAGTGATGTAATTCTTTCTTTAAGTTATTGACTATTTAATTTCCACACTGTCATGACAACAAAACATGGTCCGAAGTGCTTAATATTATCTTGTTCTAGCTGCTTCAACCCATTGTTCTTTTGTTAATTGATGTTTTCTGCCAACAAAAATGTTACAGTCTTTGAACTACTAAATCTTAAAACACTTAGAACTACATGTAATTTGATTATCTTTTGCAGGCCATAGTATGATGTCAACTAAATCTGTGAGCTGACCAATACTGTTAGGGAACAGAGGTCACAAGGTGATGCAGTCCACTTGACAAAAAATCAAATTCATGTTTGAAATCCAGGCACTTTTCTGTATCAATTTGCTCCCAGTTTTTACATAGACCTTTTGTAGGTCATTCAGCATTTAATGTTGAGGTAATCCATCTTTCGAAAAAAAAATTCAAAACTAATAGTTGCATAACTTTTAAATGAGAATTGTTTTCATCACAAATGGGTATACATTCAGTTGAATACTTTAATTTGGTAAGTATACACTGAGCCAAATCTGCAGTTATTCATGGGTATTTCAATCAGAAAAACTTCTCGAAAAATCTGTTTTATTTGAAAATGCCACAGTAGAAATGACAACATTTCAAAAGCCTTCCATATTCAGATTAGCTTGCACCTGTTTTTTAGGGTTTAAAGTGGATGTGACATGACCTGAGTCTCTATCTAGTGATGGTTTCATTGCTTCATTCTGTTGATGTAGAAAAGTTCTTAGATTTTTTTGTTTTTTCATAATTTATTTGATTTAATAATTCTGTAAATGTCCCAGTCTGTTTTATGTCTATAAACAAGGTATGTTCTGCATGGATAGAATTCTGTTTTCATCGGTTTTGTGCAGTTTTATGTTCTTTTACTCTTACCCAAAAATGTCTTTCACTTTCTCAAGGTATAGATTTTAGGAATGATTGATACAAGGAGTTAGTATTACTAATGGCCAAGTGGTTAGAGTGCCATAATCGGAATCATAGGTTCGAATCCTGGTAATTCTAAAAAAAAGCTTTCTGGTTTGTGATGCATACAAAGATGTCTGATATAACACATGGTAATGGCTGGAGAATTCACTGGTCAAAAGGTTGTGAAAATAATAATATACACACTGAAGATGAAAATAATAGTCCAAATAATTATACCATTTCTAAAGGTCTGTTTACAGGAACATGGTATTTCATAAATAATATTCAGATGTTCTTTTTTTTAGTTATGACAAGGATAGTACTGAGTGTTCTGAAAGATTACCAGTGGATATTGGTGTTGACCGTTTTACCTATACATTTGGTTTTCTCAGTTAGATTTACAAATACTGTTAGGTTTGTTTTTCTTCTATGTTGTATCAGTTGGTATTTTAATGTTCTGAAAACTATTGGTGTTGAAATTAGAAGGGTACCTGTTCTCTTTAAAACAAAGTATGATATGTCAGAATTTGGTTTTGATGGGGTTTAATTACAGATGTATTCAACTCTGTTGTTTGAGTAGATAATAATATTACGTTTAACAGAATGTGGATGGTAAGACTGAAAATATAAATATCTGTCACTGTGATTTAATTTCCTGTATATGGTTCTAGTGAGTTTGTCTGCTGATGAAGATTAAAGGAATGGTAGATTATTGTTGTTTTCCATTTTCATGGTCAGGTGAATTCTGTTATCTACAGAGTTAAGGTATTGTAAGAAGGCTATATCACCTGTAAAATAAGGTGTAAGAATCCTTTTTTTATTTTTTGTCTGTAGAGGAAGGAGCTATTTGTTCAAAATATTTCATGAAAATGTCTACTAAAGCTGGAAAGGTCCTTTTGGCAAGGCTGCCTGTTACTTCTAGAAAATTTTTTTCTACCATCCAACAAACTACAAGCTAACATTATCGTCTTTACAACACATTAACAGTGTGCACTATCAAAAAACACAAGTTGTATCAAGTGTCATCTGTTATTTGTATTTTTTACTTTATTGTCAGTACATAAAAGGATGAAAGGCAACCCATTAGACAACATAAGACATTTTTACCAGTGATTCAATATACATAGCTTGTGTTGGAAGCACCACTGAAGCTTGTTTTTCTGTTTGCAGACTACTTGTCAGTTGAGTGCCATATGATGTTTTTTTCTAATATTTTTCACACAAGGCTGTTGAAGAAACTGCATAGTCAGTTAAGACGCAGTCTCTAGTTATCTTTTCCCTTGATTGGTTGTGTTCATCACGAAAGTTTCTCTTAGTGGAAAAGGTATTCTTTTCTCAGCTACCTCTGATAACAAATCTTGACTAGAAAAGAAATGGTCTTCAGTAACTAGATTACTGGTAATCGTGCATCTACAAACATGTTTAGATGAAGTCAGATGGATCCTTGCTCTTGCCTACTGTCTTGCAAATAAATAATTATATGAATAAATCTCTGCAATTATTACAGGGCTTCAGGAATCACTTGACTCATTACAGGACCAGTCTCTTTTGAATATGTTCTACAAATGTTTGTGATGGGGTCCTAATAAAGCAGCTGGGCAATATTTTTGTCTGAAATTAATGTCACTTTACCTGTGAATAAAAATATTAGAATCTTGTATTCTATATAGCTCTACAGTGTAGTTATTAGCCTAGATTCAGCTCTTTCTTAATGAAGATAATACCAAATCCATATGAACATAAAGAACCTTGGAGACATTCTATTGGAATAAAAAACACAATGCTAGCTAGATATATTAGGTAGTTGTGCCAAAAATTCTGGGTTTGGCTTTCTGGTAGTACAAGATAAATTTCTCATGTGCAATACAAAGTTGCATTCTGTAGAAAAGTTTCAAAATATTTTCGTGTTTGGACAATAATCTTTTTTATCTATTAAGTTACCTATTACAAAAATTGGAAATGGTACAAATGCAATTTACTAACCTTTATTATGAATATTATAATTTATATGCTAATCATTCATTCATAAACAGTGACATTTTGATCATTCATACAAAAATGTTAAAATTTTGAATGTTTTACCAATTCTGGAAGTCTTTTGAATATCTCTCGTCTTCGAAGTTCATTATGCAACTGAAACTTAAGGTCATGAATTTGTTCCTTTATAAGCTTCATTTTTTTTTGTTCATCCACACAGAGGTCTCCTGCAGCCTGCTTGATCACTTGATGAAGTTTTTGCTTTTGCTGGTGAAATGTGGCCAATTTTCCTAACATCTTTGTCGACATTCGCTTGTATTGAAAATCAGAAATTAATTGCATTAAACAAATAATGTTTCAATAAAGTCATAATTTTCCTAAATAAAAATGTATTTGCCATAGCTAATTCCCTCCACTCACAAGATTAGCTTTTCTCGTTTTGTGCTGCCCTCTATATGCGAACTTTTCAGAAACATGCCATAAGCCATCATCCTCCCTCTGTTTGAATCCAAAGTTCCAACATGTCTCTCATGCAAACCATTATGCATCATCTCTCCACCAATAGGAGAGCACTACTATCATGTGATGCATGTTACTCCCTCTACACGCCACTACTAAACTATCACTTCAAAGTTTGGTAGAAGATATGAACACCAGAAGGTCGTGGGTAGGACAGGTGGGAAGTGTGAGAGGAGGGTAGTACCTGTCCAAAATACATTTTCATTTAGGAAAATTATAACTTCTGATAAGGTACTCTCCCTCTTCTCCCAAGATCAGCTTCAATCCCACATTGAAATGGAGGAACCACATGCATATCCCACAAAAGCATCCAGAGGATATCCCCTGAAATGAGAGGAACAGATCAGATGATCTGAGGAGGGGTACCACACCACATCTAAGCAAGGTATCTCTTTGCCAGGAACATTGACATGATCAGGAGAACCAGACATGGCAGAACATTAAAGGGAGCACATCTACGTGGGAGAAGATAGATTAGCAATGTGATCTTAAGCAGAAATCAGAAGCACTCAATCCCACAATGGAAAGTGGGCAAGTGAGGATGTGTCCCATAATGTAGAGTGGATAGAGTGCGATGAACCATAGTTGGTAAGTCAACTACATCCAAAACCTCACTTTCTGGGTAACGACATCCTCGCAAGGGATGGATGAGGATCATACCATCTTCACCTCAAGTCCAAGAGTCAAGAGAGAACCTAGCATTCCACTACAGGAACTCACAGGGTAGCCTAATGCCAGGGATCCAGGAATGTGTCATCCAGAATCCGAGAGAAGTCCATCGCATGCACTCAACTCCCGTGATCGTGAAACCAGTCCAAAATTATCCCAGGTCGGGAACAACCTCGTAATCTGGCGAGGGAAACCCAGGACAGAAGCGGAAACAGGCCATGTAGACCTTCTATGGCCCACAATACAGAAGACGAGTCAAGAGGGGAGAATAGACAACCCGAAACCTGTGTGAGAACTTGTGATTGGTTTACTCGATCACCAGAAGCTCACTTGACGGGTACCAACATCCTTGCGAGGGTAGAAGGAGGGCACCCAATTGGAGGGGTGAACTGCATCTCAACTCTGGGAAATAGTCACCCATCTGGAGGATCTTATAACTCCCTTGATAACAGTAAAACACCACTGCCGTACTCTGAACTGAATGGTTATAGCCATCTTTTTGGAACCCATCCAGCAGGTTGCCTCCATGGTCAACCACCCCAGCAGCATGTAAGTGGTAAGGACTCCCATACTCCCCTGGAAGAAAGGGGTGGAAGTGAAGTGGAGAGTCTGAAGGGACTGCAACACCCAAGACATTGTAATGAGTGATCACAAAACCCTATTTTTAAAAGCAGACCTCACCGATTTATTCAATGTAGGCATGGAAGTTATTAACAGCAATCCTGTTCTGCTTCCCTCATGCCATTCATGGGTGGTATGGTACGAGATGGGCGTATTATGATGCAATTATCACGAGGAAGTTACACTAGTGATCTTGTGAACACACCATCTTAAGAGTGAGTGTACACAGCCATGGAAAATGTATAAGAATCAACAGTCGGGATTTAATATCAAGATGTATGTGAATGGTCACAGCCATTAAGTGGAACCCATTCTGAGTACAGACAGAATACCTGTAAGGCACCACTTGTCACAGAGCAGGATCCAAAGTGAAGCTGAAGCAGGGGCCCCTAAAAGAAAAGAAAGCATTAGTGAGGGCTTACCTTGTGTCACTGCCACACCGAAGTCTGTAGAATAGCCACAGGTAGCAGGCGATACCCTGAGGAAGCAGAAATAGCAAAGTAGCATAGGCAGTGGTGGGATTCAGCCGGTTCGTGCGAACCTGTTCTTAGAATTTAATGACCTCCACGAACCGGTTGTTAACAATCGTATGTATAGGCCTAATAATAACGTTACAACTTACAAGTACGCGTGTTTACAACGCAACTTTACTAGCAGGCTAGGCGGACTAGTACTACTAGATCTCTGATGAATCATTTGCCAGGATGTAATTGTTTTGTTTATACAGATTCTTATGATCTTATCTAAATTATTATTATTAGATCTAACTTAGTTATATCATCTACTATAGGCCAAGCGTCCT
>NW_013669721.1:84570-100130 GCF_000517525.1 Limulus polyphemus
TGTTTTGATAGTGATATATGTTTTATTGTGATAGGTAAGATGCTGAATTACACATCTTTCTACAGGTGTCTGATAAAATTGTTTGACGTTCTTATAAATCGTTCATGATGTCCATAGAACCTATCTCATTATACAAATTACATATGTAGACATTTATTATAACACGCATTTCTCAGTTTGACAGCACTAATGGTATTTGTATTCCATCTTAATAATAATGTCACTAAATATACAAACATTTTGGCCAAGACTACGTGCTATGGGTACATATTATTATACGAGTGACTTCTTTATAGAATCAAACTATTTCAGTAATGTAATTTCAATGTACAATATATAAAATGTTAGTTAGTTTGTTGTTAAGTGCAAAACTGCACAATGGACTACCTGTGCTGTGCCCTCTGTAGAGATTGAATCCTGAATAAACATTACAAGCCCTCACGGTTACCACTGAGCCACTCCAGGAGAGCATGAACTGTTAGATCACCTCTGACAAACTACATGGATCTTCTTTGGACATCTTAAGACATAAATCTGATTTCAGCTCATGAGATTATGATTAAACTAATTTGTTGAATAAAAACTCTAAGAAATACATGGTATTATTTTACCAGGGATACGAGGTATATAGGAATACGTTATGGTATTTGAAAAATTTTAGCGTAATTATAATCAAAGTACTCTTTAGATGACATGTTTGAGTCGCGCAACATTATTGAGGTTGAAACCCAGCAGAATTTAAGAAATCAAAACATTTTACATCAATAAACAATCCGTTTCGTTTACGTAAATACTTCATTCCTGTTTTGTGTTGTTGTTTTTTCCAGCGATATTGACGTCAACCATTTTCTAAATCTCGTTCTGACCTTTTTTTTCTATATTGTAGAACCAGAATGCGAATAACGTAGCAGTTTATCACGTTTCTAGTATGGTGTCATGAAAATCACACAGATAAAAAATATAATAATTACACACAGTCTATTCGGAATATTTTCCGAAAGTGTTATTACGGCTCATGCACGTGGTGAAACCGCTGATAACGCCCACGGGCTATGCGAAAATGGCATGATCCCGGAAGCAAGAGGGTTCTGTTTTCCATCTCTCTCTTAAAGTTGACATTCGGCGTGCGAAGTTCTTTATTAAACGAACATTTCATTTTGATATAAGATTTAAAAATTAAAGATGTTTGTATGTTTACATTTGAAGTCGATCATAGATGGTTTCAGTTATTTATTGAACTGCCTCTAACATGATAATAGGATATTTCAAACTCTTCAACGTAAATTAAGACCGTTAATAGTTTTTATTAAAGAATGGACAACATACTCATTGACCTTATCATGTTTTCAAACCTCACATACCGAACTCGGAGTCGGTTTTATGTCATTTTCTCTTCTTCTTTTTTTCCGAAAACATAAGTGTAAGTCTCCAATCTTCAAAAACCCACTTCTTTGCTTTTATGTCAACTGTACTCTCATATATATATACGTCAATGTATTTATTTTTATGTATAAGTCTCTTTTATGCAAGCTCGTTAATAACGTACAACAACCCCACTCCTACAGCTACATTAGTGTCAATCAGTTAATTAATATTTGCACACGTTATATTCCCCATGTTCGTTAAGTCTGCGAGACTAGTAAGATCGGTTTGACCTTGGCACACTGCACCATCCAAATTAGTGTGATATAAATACGTAGCACGTCGCTTGAGGTGATTACCTACCTCTCTAGGCCTGTCCGAAGCCACAAAACTCTTCTTTTCTCCATCGACTGTAGTATCATACATAGCCGCCAGGATTTCTTTTTTGATGTCGCTCTGAGGAGGTACAGTTTCTGGATCCTGAAAGAACCCATATAACATGTAATAGGAACAACAGAGCAAACCGTAATTTACAAAATTTACTGTATTGTTTTCAATTAGTTAGTACAGTAACAACTTTTGGAACGGTATAGTAGCGTTTCTGTAACATCCTTGTATTATAATGTTTTAATTGGTTGTAACTAAGGGGTGGGGGTATTGATGTAGATGAAGTTCACCTAAAAGTCATAGGAACGCAGTCTTCTTGACAACCGAGCTACAACACAGTGCAAACTTTACGAGTCAAGCACCCTAACTACCTGACCATGTCAGGCTCATCTACAACAGGTAAAAAAAAGTAAAAAATGAGGTATTCCTCACTTCCAACTAAAACCCGCGGTTATGGATTTTAATATTCTTTTCAATAGGTATTATACTTAATAACATAAATCAAACTAGAAATAATTTTTTTACTGTTATACATTTGCATTAATATGTTTTACTAAACTTTATTAGGCTTATCAATTACGATCAAAATATTTAAACAATTACAACTGTAAACTATAATTAATGATTCTTAAAATAATTTAACAATCAATGCGATATGTCATTGGTGTGATGATCCCCTTACACACTGAGGAATTTTTTCAGTTGCTTTGGTATATGGTTATTCGTAATTGTCCATAACAAACACTACATTTAAGTTGTATTTGATATTCTCAACATGAAGGTGAAATAAATTTTGCATAGGGCATATTAACTGTGGCCTAAGTAACTAAGATACAGTGAAATTATTCAGGTCGTCTCGCAACAAAATCAGCTCGATTTGTTTGTTTGTAATTAAGCACAAAGCTACACATTTGGCTATCTGTGCTCTGCCCACCACGGGTATCGAAACCCGGTTTCTAGAGTTGTAACTCCCCTGACCTTCCGCTATGCCACTGGAGGACTAAATCGGCTCGAAATGAGAACTATTATGTACAGGTAAACATATCCGTATCATGAAGTTAGCAATGTGATTCCAGTTAAATATAAAAACGCATAATTAGGGATATTTTTAACAGAAGCTCAGACGTAAAATCTAACTTACAAAAGTATTAGTTTTGATGAAAGTAACAAAGAGCCGCTGGAAAGAAAACTAATTCGAAGAGGTGGAAGATGAATGATGGAAATAAACAAAAGCTCTTGATTCTTTATCTCAACGTGTCAAGCCTAATCTCTCCTTACGGAAACAGCAAAACGCCATTAATCCTACAGTTATTAAAGATAGCATATCTCCTGAAACGTGTACCCCTCGTCCACTCAATTATGTAGCATGCCGTTCTCCTCACCTGTATAACAGTATTTAACATGGTCCTTATATCATGGTAGATACAGAAACTTATAGTTTTTATATAGGTTTTGAGCGGTACTTGATTGAGTTCCTTAAGAAGTACGGCTATGTTTCTATAAAGCAATAATAAATAAGGCGCTGTAGCATGCTGATACAATTTAATATGAAACCTATACAAAGCAAGGATTTTCTGTAAATAAAATAAATGAAAACTAGTAAAGCACGTCTTGTTCGGACTGTGACTTCCTTGCCGCAAAAATGCGTTCTCCAACTTTTGCGGTCGTGGGTGCGCTAAAAGTGTTACAGGTAAGTGTTTTTTTTATACAGATTCTTATGATCTTATCTAAATTATTATTATTAGATCTAACTTAGTTATATCATCTACTATAGGCCAAGCGTCCTAGGCCTACGTGTGAGTGCAAATCTGTGCTGAATTATTAGCCAGCGGGTGAACGCTTTTTCTACAGATTCTTATCTAAATAATTACGTTAATCTATTATTATTATACCTAAGGTTAGATCATCTACATACATAGCTCTAGGCCCCTAGATCTATATAATTAATATACCTTATACAGCTATGAAAATTGAAATGTTATGCTAATAATTGGCAAGCACGAAATTGCATTAGAAAGTATTTTCCCCAATAATTTATAAAATTTGTTAGATGATGAAAAATCATAGTGCTGTTTAGCTTTTTTTTGTTTCACTCTGTTATCATATTGTCATCATAGTCTTTCCAGATAGCAACTTGTTTTTAAAGTGAAAGATCACAAATGTCAATAAAAGTTTTGTATTTTTGTTATTATTTTTCTTTGTGAAAATGACAATATTCAATGAAAACGAAACATTCAAACACATCTAAATAAAGTATAATATATTTATTTTTTCCTTAGAAAACTAAAGTATTCACAAAATCATAGTTGAAATTTATTAACAGTGATATGTAATATCAGTAATAATAATAATAATAACAACAAATAATAGACCTACTATGGTTAACAATCCAATAAACTACATAGTAAATATTATCGATAAAGGGGAGCAGATGTACAAACTTTTATAACTTATATTTTGTATCATGATTGTTACTTAAATATACAGCAAAATATAAAAAAAATAATTAAATAAACATACTAACAAGTGTCAGTAAACGCTTTTTATGAAATAGACTAGATTAAAAGTAATATAAATTGTATATACTACATATAATATAATATAAATATATTTTACATATAATCTTTGGTCTCTATCGGGTCAATATGGCATGCTGCTAGTGAGAGAACCTGTTGTTAAAATATTTGAATCCCACCACTGAGCATAGGTAGTGGTAGATGAACTTGTGCAGAGTCATTCATGTGACCAATCATAGAATCTCTTCCAATGGCTGACAAAGATGAGAGGCAAGGGAGAAGGTAAGGTGACAAATTTGATGTAAGGAAACGTGAAAGAGATAATGCTGGGAAGGAGGAATAGGCCAAATGGATCAAACATTGAACCCAATTAGTTAGGGTAACCAGAAAAAAATCATGGGAAGAGGAAGGCTACCAATGAATAAAAAGGCAGGAATGAGGACCCCAGAAGAGAGCAATAGAACAATAGAGTGCACAGACAGTACAGAGGAGTCTATCTGGATTAGGACAAGGGTAGAGATAAAATATAGAGGATAGGGGGAAGGACTTACCTTATTGAGCCACAGAGATCTTGGGAAGAAAGCACAATCAAGATAAAGGATAATGTAGGAGGAGTGGTACAAGGTCTGGGTAATGTCGAGGGCGAAAATATCTGACCTACAATGCCCACAGGCCAAGAGGAGGAAATATGTATTCAATGAAAGGTGAAACAGGAAACACATAGGCAGAGGTTCGAATGGAGGTAAAGTGAGGGCGTGAAACACCACATCAATGTCCCAGTTCAGGAGAGACTGAATCCTCATTGGCCAAAAGAAACAGATCAACATAAAAAGGACAGGAAAACCCTGCAAAAGCAGGAAAAACAATGTATGTGATAACGCCACCCGAAATCGACGAATCCCTGTCAAAGAGCCACATGAAAAAGTTGGAGATACAGGCAACCACTGGGTGAGAAGCTTGGAAACCCAGAGTCAATGCCCAGGGGCAATAAATGCTCCATTTGTATTGGTAGACAGACAAGGGAGAAGGGTGAATGGAATGGGCTCTGTGAGAGAAACTAGAACTCCTTGCCAAGGACTTGGCAAAAGCCAGGTGTGAAGACAGAAGATGGAGGGTACAGGATGGAGCTCCAGTGATGGGGCTGACAGAGCAGGTTAGGATGGAAGAGGAAGGGGAGGAACCACCTGCAGGTGGAGCAACCAAAAAACCAAGGTTGAGCAGGCCAGTAAGGAGCAATCAGAAGGACCATGCACGGAGTGGCATGGATGAGGGAGACCATGCAATGAAGTAAACAGATGAGAAGATAAACATAAAGGAACAGATGAGACCAATCCTGGCTGAAGGAATCAAGAGCCACGGCTTGAGGATGTGGGACTAGGGACCAAAACCAAGGTAAGTTGTGATTGAGAGCACTGGCAAAGGCATCGATATGGGGCATACCCAGATGCAGACAGAGCCACCAAAAAATAGCAGGATCCAGGAAACACTCTGTGTGACAAACTAGATCCAGCCAGGAAAGACAATCTACTATGAGATTGAAAGAACCTGCTAAGTGACACACCATCAAACGAATGTGATGTTTGTGGGCCCCCCAAAAAAGGATCCATAGTGCAAAACCCTAGGGATCCTGGACCTGGTGCCTCCTTGGTGATTGTTGGAATGAATCATAACCAGCCAGTGGCTGGCAAGAAAAAGAAATTGATCCAAATCTCAACAAGCAGCCAGGAGTTTAATAATAGAACTCTCATCCACAGACCAATGACACAAAACCTCCTGGCACTCCACCCAGGCACCCCCAGCCCTGAAGGGATGCATCCATGAACAGATGTACATCTGGCTTTGAAGGAAGCTGAATCCCACCAACATGTGGGTTCTGTTCAACCACCAATGGAGATTGTCTACAAGGAGAGAGGGAAGGGATATAGAAGTATCCAAGGGATCCTGGGAGAGGATCCATTGATCATGAAGGCCCATTGAAGAAACTGCATATGGGCCCTACCCAGGGATATGAGAGGGGTCATGGAGGACCACATCCCCAAAAGTGATAGAATCTCATGAGATGCAAGTGAGGGAACAGACAGGGCTTTCCAAGTGGCCCATTCCATAGAATGGAGCCAGAGAGGAGAAGATTGGGCCCAACTGAAATGGGTGTTGAAGAAAACATCCAAATGGATAAGGTATTACGTAGGACAAAGGAAAAACTTCTCCAATTTGACCAACCATCTCTCCTACACAGCTTCAGCCAGGAGTTGAGGAGTGTGACAAGCCAATTCCCATTCAGAGTGAGCAAGAAGAAGCCAGTCATCCAAATATACATGGAAGTGTAACCCCCATGGCATGAAGATGTCGAGCAAAGGAGTGGACCACATGACAAAACACATATATGGTGCTGAGGCTAGGCTGAAAGGTAAGGTGCAAAACTGGTACACAATCCCCAATGGACAAACCAAAGACATGGATGAGAACTCTCTGACACAGGAATGTGTAGGCAAGCATTGGAAATGTCCATCTTGGTCATCCAAAGACCAGAGAAAATGCCCACCAAAGAGAAAGGTATGTCTCCATGGTAAAATGAGTGTGTGAACATACTGATTGAGATGGGATAAATCGAGGACAGGATGCCAGTCCCTGGGCTTCTTGGGAAGCACAAACAGGTGGAAGTAAAACCCCTGTGACCCTGGTGAGCAAGTTAGAAAGCTTGTTGTGTGGTGAGGTCCTGAACCATCTCTGACAGATGCTGGCGTGTCAAGGGATCCTGAAGACAAGGGAAGGAAGGATAATGGAGGAAGGGAGATAAAGGGGATAACTAATCCCTCCAAGAGCATCTTGTGAAACCAGACATTGGCAAGAAAAGGTCCCCACAGATGAGTGAAATTCAATAGACAAGCTCCCACTGGGCCCAAACAGACCACATAGTCACCGGTACTGCTGTTGTCGGAGTATGTATCATTGAGTAAATCGTTGTACCATGGGAGGGTGGGACAGGAAATGGTGCCACACTTGGCCCCTACTGCGACAAATGAGTTACCAAGTGAGCAAGAGTTGAATGTTGATGGGGCGAGGCCACCCGCGACTTCAAACACCCAGTTGAACTGAGTCAAACACAGCACCTTGCAGAGGTCCCTCAGATAAGAAACCTGGAGATGGGTTCACGCCAAAATCGCATTACAGCCCAAGAGGTCCCAACAAAAAACAAATGATGTTTAAAGCACAAGAGCCGAAGATGACAGATGAGCCATACTAGAAGTAAAGATGGGAAAATACTGAATAGGGTCGGGAAGTTTCATATAAGAGGGAAGGTCTATGGTTATAGGAAACAGGTGTAAGAGACAAAACATCACATACCTGAGAGATAAAATCTGAAAACACCGATGAGCTGAATCATCAGGTAGTGAACTAGAAGGTGCAGTAAATGATAAAAATCGTCTACAGCCTGAATGGTTCAAGAGGAAGTGGGGCAGAAGTAGGTGAGAGAGGTAGGCTCGTATACTGCTCAATCTCCTGGCGAATGAGTGACGATATACCCCTGATGGGTCGCCCGTACCCGTGGCTGAAAATACAGCATAAGATGCTGCCGAAGTATCTGAAGTGGTGACTGTAACTTTGGAATTCATAAGTGAGAAACACAAGGAAGTAATGCTTTATTAAAATATCAACTCCACAGCTGTGATGTGTTGGAAATAAAGTTAAGAAAAATGTAAAAAATAAACCTCTTCAAGGTAACTATATAATGCAAACATCAACGTCTGAACTCGACAGCTGCCAAACGAGAAGTGATAGTTCGGTAGTGGCGTGTAGAGGGAGTAACATGCGTCATGTGATAGTAGTGCTTTCCTACTGGTGGAAAGGTGAGGCATGATTATTTGCATGAGAGATGTGTTGGAACTTTGGTTTCAACAGAGGGAGGATAAGATGAAGGCTTACGGCATGCATTTCTGAAAAATTTTCGCATATAAATGGCAGAAGAAAACGAGAAAAGCTAATTTTGTGAGAGTACCTTATTGGAATCTGCTGCAACATTCTCAATACTGATTTCAATAAGATAGTATAAATTTGGATAAATTGAGCACAGTCAATTAGTTTTCTAATTTCCCTTCACTTTCTGACAGAAGAAATTGATCATAAAAAATTTTAGTAGAAAGAAGATAATGATGTTTGCAATGTAGAGTCACTGGCAGTAGCTAACAAATGAAATCATAGCAATTCTTGCTTTGTTACAGGGACTTGGGTACAAGAAGTTATGAGCAAAATATTAACAAACATAAAAATGGGTTCATATACTGTCATATGTTTATTAATACAAGGATGTTTTTTGTTGTGTTTTTTTTTCTGTTTTGTGCACCATTGTGTGATTTAAAAGATGTGAGCTAAAAGAATAATGAGAAGGATCTTGCAAATGTTTCAAAATGTAATTTTATTCTTAACTGCATTGGTATGTAACTGTTACAGACATTTTTCTAATATCTCTAGTTGTCACGTTTATCAATCAAAAGTGTTGTGTTTATCAGTTTTGTTAACCTACTATTATGTTGTTTAAGCAGAGATACATTAGAAAACTTACTATCACTTTCATAACTTGAATGATTAGAAGCACTTCATCAATGCCAGTAGAGGGTAGCTTATTGGAATAAGTTGTAGAGATACTGAAGAGCTTGTAGGCTTGCATACTTTTAAATGTTAGAAAATGATACATTAACAGGATATTAAGATTCACTTGTATCAGAACCTTGAGATGTTTGTTTTTATTGGCCTTTTTGAATATAGGACTTATATTTTTTTTTAAATAGAATTTTGAGCAAATCCTATATGTATAGAATAGAAGTCAGTATTCATAGGTTTATTCATAAAAAAATTATAACTTGATTTTTGACTCTAAACCAATGGTTTCATAAGTAGATGCAGGTAACTTGTGTTTTGAAATATTATCTTAATGTGGCACTCAAAAATAAGCTTGAGGTGTATAATGGTACAGGTCATAAAGAGAGGTTGACAATGAAATGGAGTGGTATGAAGACACACAAGCCTACTTCTTCAGTATGAGAAAAAGGTTAAGTTATAACTATATGAAATACCTTATTATCATTAAATATTAGTTGAAACATTTATACACATATGCTGAATGTTTAAAAAATTAATGGTGTTACTGAAACTTATAATTTAAAACAGATCACAAAAGAATAGTTTCTTAGACTAGAATCTATCATGAACCAAGATAGTGATTCATAATAGGGATCACAAGGAATTGCACAAAACCATAATAGAACGTTTGCACAAAAAGCAACTTAAACAGTAAAGATTCAGTTCAAACAAGACTTTAAAACTTTTACTATTGACTGCTAAGGCTGTACACATAAAAATGCACAACAAAAGCAAACATGTTAGATTTACAAGGAAAGGAAAATTGCTCAAAACAGCCCATTTGTAATTAGTTTATTATTATTATTCTCTTGCCAGCCTACAACAAAAACAGCTTGGTATATTGCACTAAATACAGTACTGTGAAGGTCATATAGGTATTGAAAGGTTGATTTGTTTCTTTTATATCTTACATAAGCTAAAAACATGATAATTCTAGTGTAGACAATGTTATCATTATCCCTTGAAGTTAACTTTCTTAGATATCTGATGTTCTATTGAAAAGCTTAAGTACAGGAATTACCAGCCAATAATAGATGAGTATTAGATGATTGTAACATGTAGATACTCAATGTTTTGTACACTATACAATCAGTGTCTATAGGGAGCCAATCTGTATATTATATATGAAGTAAAGGAGTAAGAAAAATCAATACACATAATATTTTGGGACAATGTGGGACCTATTGGTCCATCTCGGCTGTTCCAACCTCAAATTTTATTACATACATATGTAGAATAATTACATTAAAACACACAAAGGTTTATTTAAAGTGATGTTTTACACTTATATGTTTTACTTGAAAAGGCTGTTTTTCTACTGGTAAAATTTTATTTGCACTTAGTGGAGGATGTCTCTTAGTCTAGGCATATATTTGCTCATTACTATGCATTATTTATAGAGAATTTAGTTGCACAGAAACTAAAAATGCTCACTATATTCTCAAACAAATCTCCGTGTCAATCTCCAGCTGCAGCTTAACATTTTACATCTCAAACTAATGCATTCAAATAGCCAATAGCTACAGTAAATTATCATGAACCATTATCAGCTAGCTACTAGCTATGTTTATTATCATTACAATGTATAAAGTTAGCCAACATATCAAGTAATCCTGTGCCCATAGTTAAGCGTAAAAAACCCAGCAAACAAGATAAATAAAAAATCTGCAAATAGGGATAAAAAAGTAAGCAAACAAGGCTGGAGATACTGTAGACATTATTTACTCAGACTACAAATCCCTATTTGAATCCACGAAATGTAATTCTAGGTAAGAGCATGGAGCCAAAGTTCATTTTTACATCAGTATCAATTACACCTAAACATGAAAACAAAAATAAAATCCAGGTGCATAGTAAAATCTCCATATGACAGTTAAGATTACAGTGTGGACACTCCTAAATCAACATTTAACTATAAAAAAGCAGGTCACAATGAAAGATAAAGGATCTTCACACATTTATGTTTGGAAATACTGCATACAAGCATGTACTAATACACAATCAGAAAGAAAGAAGTTACACATGCAATAATACACAATCATAAAGAAAGAAGCTACTAAATAAAACCCATTATACAGAAGTTTTTAACAAGAAGAATATAGCTGTACTAACAAATTATTAGAACTCTATTAAGAGAAAAAAGTAGAAGGTAAATCCTGAACACGTAGGTGGATTTTCAAAGTTGCAAATACAATGAAGCCTGCTGTAAAAAAGGAGAATAACTGAGGTATTAGAAGAGAAGATGGCTAATGGTTTCCAAAGTAGGTAAGAATGCCTTGGAGATAAATTTTAAATAAGGTAAAAATTAAGTCCTGATAGCATAATATGATAGATTTTGGAATTCTTACTTGTTTAATGGGACTTCTGCTAGTAATATTTACTTCTACCTCTAAATGTTTCATTTGATTATCCCATTAATTTGTGAATAACGATTTCAATTATAAAACATGTACTTGTTACTGTGTTCTGTCTTGATCTCAAACTGACACTTTTGACAATGCAATTAAAAAATATATTTAACTGTATAGCAGGTAAAGTTCAAAGAGATGAATAAACTCAAATGACACTACACTACTTGTTTCTAATCAACAGACATGCTCTATTGTAAGTCATGGAACTTGGTTTGCCTTGTACTACACACATTCTAATATTTCTTTCCTTCATCATACTTTTCTTGAGATAAAGGATAAGAAGGAATAAATTGCACATCTAAAAGAAAATTTTTTATAATTTATCTTGTGCGACATTTTGAGCAGATGCTCTTCATCAGGCAATAAAGACTGTGTTACAGTATTACACTCATACTTTTCTTTGGCTAGTTTTCTCTTATTAGTTTTAAATTGTTGTGAAGATGTAATTTGTCATCAATAAAGCCTTTTACAATTATCATATGTCGGTAGCAATTTGAAATAATAATAGTAAAACCATCAATGGTAAATGGTAGTAATTGGTAAAAGCAAGTGATAAAAAGTTAACTTATATAATGAGGCCATAGGCCCTTATAGGATAAATATTTTGTTCTATGGACTTTGTGACAAAGGATGAGGTGGTAAAAGAAATGTTTATTCTCTTTTTTTTGTGTAAAATTCATGGAGTGACTGTTTTATTATTATTATTAAAATTTTAAATATTTTCAAAATTAGAGTATAAAAAAACATTTAAAAGTCATGTTTGAAACATTGTACCTTGTTATCTATAAAGGCTGGACACAATAAAGAGGGTTTGGTTTCATCCTTTCAAGATGATACCTCACCTTCGTACACAGAATAGCTTGATTCCTTTGTTAATGATCCACCTGAAAGATGTAGCAAACTGACTATGTGCTAGAGATTGAGTGCACAACATAGCAAGAAGAAGCAATCAGTAATCCATATAAAAGTGAAAGATGATGTTGAATGAATGGAGATAATTGGCTAAGGCTTTAATCTACTCAACAGAAAATGTATGAAGTCAAAGCAAGGCCAAATGTAAGGAGAGTGAGCTGATAAACTATCTCGTAATGGCAAAATGATGAGATGATGGATGAATTAGGATATGAAGAGCAGCAGCTTGGGTATTCACATTTGTCAAAAGACAAAGTTAAAACTGCATAGGTAACGAAAATATCAAAATTAAATAATAGGTTGAACAATTTAAATAAAAATATAAAAATACTTGGCAACTGTTCAACCTATTATTTAATTTATCCACATTTGTCATCCAATGTCTGCATTTAAAATTCATAAATATTCTCATATTTTCAATATGAAATGGGTGATCTCCAAAACATTGTTGAGATGAAACATCTATCAAAGGTCTCCAATCCTCTTGGAAGTAATAAAGACAGTAGTAGAAAAATGGAAATGCATAGCAAACAGTTTCAACAGCTTTTTTTTTTAAATTGAAACTTTTTGACCAAATGTTTTTAGGAAAATTAAATCAGAAGGAAGTTTAAAATATATAGGATCAAAAAAGGAGGGTGATATCTTCTACCAAGTGTAGTGGAAATTTATTCAATATAATTTGATTTACTTGCCTAAAATTAATACATAGTTTTTCTTTGTGACAAATAATATCTGGGTGAAGCTGAAATGATCAAATTACACATACAAATCAATACTTTTATTTGATAACATTTAAAGAGAAATTTTCATCACTTTCTCCTTTTTGTTTAGTTGGTAATAGATCTGACCATGGTTTAGCATGTTGGTCTCATTCCTACTAGTAATTCATCAGAAAGTTCATCTTTATATCTCAATATAATTTAATTGGAAGATATTGATAGTTGTTTTAACCTTTTCTATGATTTTAATTAATCATGTAAATCATTCTACATTATTTAACTGAATAATTATTGCACAAATTTCTAAGTTTTCTCTTTCTTACATTTGTTTAGCATAAGTCCTCATGGTTTATGAAATGTCCCTTACTGCATTGAGGCTCTCTCCAGCTAAACAACTAATACCAACGACTGTTACACAAAACTGCTCCAATCAGCATTTACTGTTAAGAGTTAGGTAGCCATTTTGAATCTCAAGCCATCCAATGTTTTATGACTATGATAGAGATAAAACTTAAAGAATATGCTGTGAATACAAAAATGCCAAAGTGGCCTATGAAAATAAGTTGAGAAAACTTTACATGTATGATTATGTGGTTTTCAAACAATACATTGTTCCACAGGTGGCTTTGACAATTAATTATTCATGCTGGTGACTTGCCTGGTCATGCAGCCAAGTGAAAAAAAGGATTAGCTCCCAGCGATTGTATATGTGCCTTGTTGATTTCAACAGTAGTTTTAACCCACGAAAGTATAAAATGCTATAATAATTTGAGTAATAATAGCTTACTCTAATTAGGATGGGCGTGACACGTGCAACAGATTATGGTTTGTCTCTTTATAACTGCTAGAGTGCATTTTTTTGTAGTTTCTACCCCACCCCCATATCGCTGCTATAAGCCATTATCGAATATTAGTTGTGTTTATTCGTTACTGTGGCGTGATCTTTTATGCATCTGGTCTAAGCTATAGTGGTGTCTGACTTACTGTGGTCTAACCTTACTACGACACCTATATCATTATAATTACATACATTACTCATTTACAGTGCTTGTAGAACGGATATGAGGTCCTTATTAAATATTAATAGTTTCAATAATTAATAAATAGTATGATACTTACAAACATATTTAATAACATAGCTTAACACATTTATATTGATACCTTTCACAAAAAAAAAAAAACTTCAGATGCAAGAATACTATAATTTAGTATGAAGGTTGCCGACTTTTATCATAACTGCAGCAACCCATACTGGTTTACTTTTAGGGTCAGCGGAGAATCTGTAAAATGATATTCCTAGTTCTGAACCCTGTCTATTGGTACAGCCAAAAAGCAACGGTAAAAAAAAGCATTTTCAAGTTTTTATCACTGCTTAGAATATATGTGCGATGCCGTCCAATATGGCAGACACTAGGAGAAAACAATAAGATCACGTGATGTCATTTTGGGTAACTTTGAAGGTGTAGTTTTAAGTCATCTTTCATTTCTTATTTCCAAATCTGGTGCTCAGTATTTTTACTCAACTGTATGATTATTGGATTGTTTTACTTGTGTATTGGCCGGCATGGCCAGGTGGATAAGGCGCTCGACTCACAATCTGAGGGTCGCGGGTTCGAATCCGCATCCCACCAAACATGCTCGCCCTTTCAGCCGTGGGGGCGTTATAATGTGACGGTCAATCCCACTATTCGTTAGTAAAAGAGTAGCCCAGGAGTTGGCGGTGGGTGGTGATGACTAGCTGCCTTCCCTCTAGAAATTTCCTCAGGAATTTCCCTTTGCTTCAATAACGCCTACATACAGAGCTTCAAAACCACCATGGAGACCTTGCCTTTAGACTCGCCTGACTTTCAAATTGTTATCAGGGCTGATAAGTACAAATAATTTGTTTGTTAATTGTTAAATTAATGTATTATTTATACACACAACCCGTACGAAGGACGTGTACACAGCTAGTTTAGTATAAAAACACTAGCAGTAGCACGTGGTTCCTGTGCTATTCTTCTATTCAGTGTTATAAGTGTACTTATAACTGTAAGCATTCAGACAGCCAGTGAGATTGAGAATTCGTGGTTTTGTGAATTTTTTATATGTACTCTGTTGACTTTCTCAAGTGGTTATATGACTTTTAATTTTGTATGTGGTTTGTCTGTCACCTAAGGGTGTCTCACAAATACTTTTGAAGATTTATTATTTAGTTTTTAAAGGTATATATGAGTAAATAGTTTGTATTGTATGTATTGTGTATCCGCCCCATTCCTACTATAAGTACTACCGTACTTATGATAAGTGCATAGATGAACAACATTGTCTATATACGAATTTGGACTTTCTGATATAAGAAGATACGACCATGTGAAATGCTGTGTTTGCGATAAACAAATTGTCGTAAACGTGCATTTGAAAAGGATACCTTTACCAAGTGTGAAGTATGGATCTTGAGTTAATTTCTTTGTGAATTGTTTGTTTGTTTTGAATTTCATGCAAAGCTACACGAGGGCTATCTGCGCTAAGCCATCCCTAATTTAGCAGTGTAAGACATCCGTTGCTTCTGTGAATTTAAATAGAATAAAACAATATTAACCAAAGTTATATTAGAAACTTAGAAAAGTTAAAGA
>NW_013669722.1:0-6191 GCF_000517525.1 Limulus polyphemus
AGTAGTAAGTCTGGCACCCAGTGACAGGTGAAATCACTATATCACAACTGCTTGGAACCTTCCAAGTATAAAGGTTTTAGTCCAACCGTCTAATTTACACTTGAAAAAATCAGTATTTCAATCTAAAATACTGCTAGTTATTTTATGAACTTAATAAAAGAAATATTTTTTAGAATTTGATTAGGATGAACTTAAAATCTAAATTTGCACACAGTGATAATTTCAACAATAAGGGGAAAATATTATTATCCTAATTTTATCATAGTTTATATGTGAACAAAAGTGGTAATTATTTTATTTATTAATTAATAAAGAATATTGATAAATGTTTAAATGATAAAGGCTGTTTTTGAGTTTTTAAGTTTAGTGAATGGAAAGGCTTAAATAAAACAACAGGCCCCCCACAGCTGCATGTCTGCGGACTTACAACGCTAGAATCCGAGTTTCGATACCCGTTGTGGACAGAGCACAGATAGTCCATTGTGTAGATTTGTGCTTAATTACAAACAAACAATAAAGCCTCCTAGTGGCACAGCGGTATGTCTGCGGACTTACAACGCTAGAAACCAGATTTCGATACCCGTGGTGGGCAGAGCACAATTAGCCCATTGTGTAGCTTTGTGCTTAATTACAAACAAACAAACCTTTGTACTCATTAAATTTTTGTTGTACTCGTGATTACCTTTTGTTTGCATGATGTTTCTGCCGTAAGAAAACATTCATAATTTATGACACAATTTTTATAAAAAAACTGAGTAATAGTGTCGATGGAATCTCCCAGAAACCCTAAAAGTACAACTGGAAAAATGGAGAAATATACAAAGGCAGGAGGATTTGTTTGTATGAATACGCTTCTGTGCAGATTCAATGGAAGTATTGTTATATCCATATACACAATTGTTACTCTTCCTTATGAACACCGACATCCTTTTAGAAACGCAATATACTTTACTAAGATCAGTATACACGATTGTTGTTAAGTCTAAAGCTATACAATGGACTACCTGGGCTCTGCACACCGCATGTATCGAAGCGTTCAGTATAAGCCTTCAGACTTATTGCTGAATCGCTGGAGGAGATTGGGGTTGTAGTACACGTGAAAATACGACTAAAGATAATGTTTTTAACGATAGGATTTTCTGTATATTTTGGCTTACATTTATCTACGCGATAATGTCTTATCAGAAGAGCGAGCCACTCCTAAAACGTATCTTGATAATGTCGCCCTGATAAATCATTAGATTTTATCAGTTTATCATGTTCAGTGTGACAAAGTTGCTTGTTTTGCAGTGGATTTATATAGTCAGTTAAATTAGACGCTACTCCAAAAATAGCCCAGTATATCTACATATGATTTAATGTTGACCATTTCTCGGTAGTGAAAAGATTTTGTAAATTGTAAGATGGAGTTCTACAGAAGACGGGTAAAGTTGTTTGTAACAAATAATATAGTGCTCAGTATTAGCCACGTTAAGTATGTATAATTTTTTGTATTATATTTACTCGGTGATGGTTTTTATAACGTGATAAATTGGATTTTGTATTTTGCTTGAAATCTTAAATATGATATTTTCATTGTCTTATGAATGATTAGCTGATTACTTAGTATAAAGTGAGAATTTCTGAAGAACAAAGTATGCATATGTTATATGTGAAATCTCGCCACAGAATTAAATAACGTTCATTTAAGTTTCTTATCTTAATATATTTTTTAAAAAGACTAGCATTATTAATACGAACTTTCTTCAATTTTCCTATACTGCTAACCACATGATGATAGTTTTGTCCATTAAGTCTAGTGATGCTTCCACACATAAAGAAGAAAATATTGAACGTATAATGGAAATAAATCCTGAACGAGGAAATGCCCAAATTGGTAAGAAGTTATTAAACATTCCAACTTATAATCATAAAATATAATAATTGTATAGAGTATCTTTCACAAATACAGTTTGTGAAAGGCAGTATTTATTTTATATTAGGCGTAATATTAAGATGTGTTACATACAAGGTGAATAGTATTACATATACAATGTTTTTGAAGAACTGTTCATGGAAACCAGTTATGAACTTGTATACAAAATATACATACATGCCGATCAATCCGAGTTCGTTATGAAATATTGATGGTTTTATCCTGGTGGCTTCTTATTACAATACTCAAGTAAGCATAAGGTGTGATGAGCTTTAACAAATAGAATCGTTAGAGATTAATTAGTTTCAACATAATAATGGCTGGAGACGGCTTAAATGGGTAATGAAGAAAAACTTTAATATAAGTTTAACATTACCCATTTAAGCCGTCTCCAGCCATTATTAGTCTCAAAGTGGGTTCCTCGTCATCGAATTAGTTTCAACATGTTTACTTAGGTTCTAATATTTGTTATCAAAAAGCTTCCAACAACAGAGTCCTTGACTAACAAATATTATGGTTGTTAAAAAGATAAAATACGATTACCCATATAGAAATATATATATATTATTGGTATGTGTTGTTATAGCAAAGCCACATCGGGCTATCTGCTGTGTTCACCGAGGGGAATAGAACTCCTAATCTTAGCGTTGTAAATCCAAAGGCTTACCGCTGTAGCACCGGGAACTTATAAATTGTCTTCAATACTGAAAATAAACCTTTCAAAACAAAATGGCGATTTCGAAAGAAGAAAAAAGTTTGTATTTAATTGTACGAGGAAAGGTTCTTTAAAAGTTATTCCAAAGATATCATATTCACAACAAAACCACCGTTTTCATAATTATCTAACGATATACCTGGATACTTGGTGAGTTAACGTGCAGGAATAATTTTATATACTTATATCTTCCGGGTAATTATCAAACTAACGTACATTCCTGTCAAACTGACCTCTACAGTAGGAGAAAGCCTCATTGTATTTTACCACGTAAGTAGTTTAATTAATTGGATGGTGTATCCAAACAGTGATTTAAAAGTCTTCACTTATTCTTCAGCTTTTTCCATTCTGAGTTAAGGAACAAGGGTGCATACAGCTCGTCTCCCTGGTGTCGTAGAATGGTAACCAAGAAGAAAATTAGTTGATGATCTAACAGAATGTTTGTTTTATTAACACACATTTTTATTTATGATCATTTCTTTATATTTCATACATACTTCGTGCTCATTTCTTATCCTGGATTTTAAACTTTACTACTTCTAACTCTAAACCTGGAGCCTTACCCTATTCTTTCAAACGTTAATCTCTAATATTTCTAATTATTTACAGCTGTAACTTAAGCCTTGATCTCTAAAATTCTAAAGGTAAACTTTGAGTTCTGTCAGACCGTGTTCTCTCTCCTTGTCACACTTGTGTTACTTATACAGCATATAGAGTCCATCAGGAATAGTGAATTTTGAGTATCCGATCAAACTGACTTACATAATTTTAATAGTATAATATGGACGATTGAAGTTGTATCCCATTTGAGTCAAAAACATTTTATTGAATTTGTTAAATATCACTAGTCATTAGCAAATACGCTTTAGTTGAAATGAATTTAATTGTTTCGGCATTTCTGACAGTATTATATAATGTATATATGTTGGAAATACAATAATTTTAATTTAATATCAATAACTTATAAATAATGAAAGGGAATGACTACCTGTATATCTATTCTAAAACTTCCAAAGGTATATGCACCTATTACTGATGACAAAGAATATGTATGTTTGTTAGTAATTAAGCACAAAGCTACACAGTGGGCTATCTGTGCTCTGCCAACCACGGGTATCGAAACCCGGTTTCTAGCGTTGTAAGTCCGCAGAAATACCGCTGTGCCATTGGGGGACGATGACAAGGAAGCGTTTATAGGTTGTATAATGTTCCATCTGCCAGACTTCGATGGTAAGTGACTTTGGACGATGATGTTGCTAATACACTGATAACAAGTAAGTCTTAAGTGTGTTGATTACAGACTTCGATGGTAAGTGACTTTGGACGATGATGTTGCTAATACACTGATAACAAGTAAGTCTTAAGTGTGTTGATTAGTTCCTACCAATTTTTACCTATAGTTGAATGATTTAAAAATGACCCCTTGTTATAAACACTCATGGTGAAATCACATATTAAAAACAAAGAAATAAGAAGTTCGAGTAAAAATAAAATTGACCTGCGTCCTGTGAGAAGCTTAAAATATTTAATTTATTTTCTCAGTGTATAGGAAATCAATAAAAAGTTCATACGGATTAATGAACACACACTTAAATTAACACTGGACACCTCCAAGTCACAAATATTTCACGCTGTTCAACACTTCTGACAGTCTTATGCTAGACTTGAAAGAGTTGATTTAGTTCTTCTGCATGCATTGATACTAGAACAACTTGTATAGAAAGGTGGTGCTGCGGGTAGGCACGTCCGCCCCTCCACACACTATTTTAATAATCCTATATACACGTATAAACATTGATTAAATATTTGTCTGTATTAGAAACCAATATGTTGATCAAAGTATCAATGGAAATATGATGAAATGAAAAGTAAAAGTCACCCCATTTAAGGTCAATAATACAAGTGATTTTTGATACCTGTGGTGGGTCAGCAATACAAGTGATTTTGATACCAGTGGTGGGTCAATAATACAAGTGATTATGATACCAGCGGTGGGTCAATAATACAAGTGATTTTGATACCAGTGGTGGGTCAAATGATAGGCCACTGGTATCAAAAATCACTTGTATTATTGACCAACCACTGATATCAAAATCACTTGTATTATTGACCAACCACTGATATCAAAATCACTTGTATTATTGACCCACCACTGGTATCAAAATCACTTGTATTACTGACCCATCACTGGTATCAAAATCACTTGTATTATTGACCCAGCACTGGCATCAAAATCACTTGTATTATTGACCCATCATTGGTATCAAAATCACTTGTATTATTGACCCGCCACTGGTATCAAAAATCACTTGTATTTTTGACCAACCACTGGTATCAAAATCACTTGTATTATTGACCCGCCACTGGTATCAAAAATCACTTGTATTATTGACCAACCACTGGTATCAAAATCACTTGTAGTATTGACCTACCACTGGTATCAAAATCACTTGTAGTATTGACCCACCACTGGGAAGCTCCCACAGCAGAAAGCCTTTAAGACAGCAAAAAGGTTCGAAACCACACTCAAAGCTAGTGTGAAGCAATGCTCCCATCTATAAAATGAAAACTATAATATTAAAGAGAAAATTTCGACACAAAAAGCCATTGAGGTGAAGATAGACATAATAAACAAGAATTTGGTGCTAACTAAAGCTCACTAGCTTCCATTCAGGCCTACAAGTCAATGTGTGTTTTTATGACAAAGAGAAACTGGAATTACGATAACTTTATTCGAATACACACGTGCAGGAACGTCGAGAGCCAGCACGGGCCCCGGGGCAAACATCCTTTCTCTCTCTCTCTTTTTTTAACATTTTCAAGAATTTAATAAAAAGAAGATCCTAAATTAGGACAGCAACGAGCTCATACACCAGACAAAATCATAGCAGCATCCGTTTTTACTTCACAGTATAAGAGTAAAAATGTCAATAAAGTAACAACAAATATCTATTAAATCTATTGTTATGCCTCCGTTCGTTAGTTAATTTTCCGTAAAAATTCTTTCCGAAAAAACTTTACCGATACAAGTCTTTCTTAAATAAAACTGGTTTATTCTTTCTGAATACAACTTTTGGATACACTTAATTTCCACAGTCGCGCTATAACAAACGCTATAATTCACAACTCAACTGTCAATTACTCATTACCTCCTTGCCGTCAGTTCTTACCGGTTTATATATACAAGACTAGTATATCTAGTAGGCTCTCGAGATTTCAGGAAAGGACATGAACGTTCGAGAAGATGACGTGTTACTAGAGTCACGTGACCTCCGCTGTCGTAACACTATAAAGTAACAAATACATATCAATTATTACTCAAATTATTATTTCAGTCGTTCTTAATGTATCAAGCGTCTATATGCAAAGAAAAGCCAAAACCTATGTTTTTTATCATTAAATGAAGATATAGCCTAAAGATGCTTTGCGGGTTTTACGCAATAACCAGGTTTCATTCGCCCGGGCCCCTGGGCAGTAGCTCCCCTAAGGCACTCGACTCGTAATCTGAGGGTCGCGGGTTCGAATCCCTCTCACACCAAACATGCTCGCCCTTTCAGCCGT
>NW_013669722.1:7191-10655 GCF_000517525.1 Limulus polyphemus
TACACTGTTAAATTAGGGACGGCTAGCGCAGATAGCCCTCATGTAGCTTTGCGCGAAATTCAAAAACAAACAAACAAGTAGCTCCCCCCCATTGTTATTTCAAGGTGGGATTTAGTTTAGAAGCGTTTGACTAAGATTTGAAAAAGAACTTGGATGTAAACATGCAGAGTCGAGACTTTCAGAGTATAATTTTATTAAAACGTATTATTATTTTGAAGTAAAATTAATAAGTTAGTCAACGTCGGTGGATCTGTTTAGCTATAGCCTACGTATCGTGGTATTTCTAAAAAGCAACCAAAAAGAAATAATTCAAGCGTCTACTGACCTTCAAAAGTCGCTTGAGAATTCTGGCATCCTTTATTGGGATTTAACACTTTTTGATTCAATGTATTTTTTGAGATTTCTAAATGTTGAAGATGATCATTTGAAATAAATAACTTACTTTTCTTTCAAATTTTCACAAACGCATAATGATCTGAAAACATCAGAATCAAAAGTTATTCCTTTCTCTTAAAGTTGCACTGTTATTAGTAATGTGATTGGTCAGCTTATTTCAGCGAAAAAAAAAAAAAAAAACGTTCTTCAATAGAAGATAATTCAGTAACCTAAACCTAACTTAACCTTAACCTAACCTAACCTCAGTATGTAGAACCATTCGTTTTTAGGCCCATGGAATCGAAAACGACAGGGTCTAGTGAATGTTTTTTTAAATTGAAAACCTATAACTTTTAATCATAATTTTAACCCCCCCAGTGGCACAGCGGCATGTCTGCGGACTGACAACGCTAGAAACCGGGTTTCGATACCCGTAGTTGGCAGAGCATAGATAGCCCATTGTGTAGCTTTGGGCTTAAATTCAAACGAACAAACACAATGAAAGTGGAAATTCGTAAAAATACGTGTTTCCTATCAACACATTTGTTTGATTGTCCAATCTTAAATTAAAATACATTATTCCGAGTACGAGAAGGCGGTATTTAGTTTTTATATCAGTTTTAAGAGATTGCATAATCAAGCAATATTATAATTTAAGGAGCCATGAAATCTAATAAAGCAAGTGTTAAGTACATAGGGCTGAGTACACTGCATTAAAATTAATTTGAATATTATAAACACTATGTATATGATCACTACGCATTTTAACAATAGCCCTGAAGCGTAGTTTCCAATGAAAAAGTTACCATCATAAGAATGTCATGCCCAAAGCCCACATCTCCTTCCTCCTTGCTTTCTATATTTTTATGTATTATACAAGGACAACAGTTTCCTTTGACGTATTTGAAAAATCTGATTGGACACAAATAAATCTATAAGCGATTTAACCGAGATGCCTTCAAATGGAATAGTATGAAACCCTATTTTATTTTCCAGATGCTTGACGTATATGATAGTTAAATGGGGATATGACTGGGAAACTCATACTCTGTTATTCTTGATTAATTTGTATATTGCTGCCTGGGGCACGTGGACAGCTTTTGCTACTGACCTTTTTGTTCGTACATTCTTATTTCTTACAAGATACTACACTTTGCTTACCACAATTGAGGTACGACCTATTGCAAGTCTTTTTTGGATGGCCCTAGTGGTCCATGTTAATCCATATTCCTCTATTTTCCAATGTTATTTAGTAAATAGAATATTCTCATTTTGAAAATGCTAAGTTAACGAGATGATCACATCTTTATGATATGAGTGTATATACATTTTGCTTTGCAACAGGCAGCTACATATCTTTCCTAAAAGTTATCAACTTTCAATGTAGATCTAATACCTTCAATCCCACTGTGACTTTATATTGGACATGACTATCACACGTCTTTTTAGTGTTTCTCAATCGGGTGAATGAGATCATAATCACGGTGAATGAGGATGATGGAGTGGATGGCAGGGTGAATGAATATTATTAATTATACAACAAATTCAAGAACAAAAATTCATTAGTTATTATTATTTATTCCAGTTGTAGTTTGATTAAAGTCATAATAAGGAATTTAGTAATTTAATTTAGTACCTTTTGTTTTTTTTTCCAACTTGGGTGAGTGAATTGTTGTGAAAACGTATAGGGGTGAATGGTAGTGGAAAAGGATGAGAGGCACTGAGTCGTAGAGCATGATTAGACACGGTGATATGGACTGAAATGATGTGACGAAACTCCAAAATTGTTTTATCATAATGTACTCAGCCTCTGTAAAAGACAAATTTATAAAATATTAATTGTTTCATTTGGTTGTCTATGCTTCCATTATTCAAATAAATTTTACATTTCTCTACAGATTCTTTCTTAGTTAATTTTTTAACAAAAGTTCATTCTCTCAACAGTTATTAAATAATGAATTTAAATCAAATCACAACTGTTTGGAAAGTTAGTGGTAATACTCTACCACGTTAATATTTTCAAAGTTGGTTAGGGCGCTCGACTCGCAATCTGAGGGTCGCGGGTTCGAATCCCCATCCCACCAAACACACTCGCCCTTTCAGCCGTGGGCGTTATAAATTTACGATCAATCCCACTATTCGTTGGTAAAAGAGTAGCCCAAGAATTGGCGGTGGGTGGTGATGACTAGCTGCCTTCCCTCTAGTCTTACACTGCTAAATTAGGGATGGCTAGCGCAGATAGTCCTTGTGTAGCTTTGCGCGAAATTCAAAAACAAACTTAACGACGACTTAAATTCTGATTGTGTATTTCTGTGAGATTAAAATAAGTGCTTGACAATAAACGATTATACATCTTATAGAGATTTTTATATTTTTGTTCTTCTTTAGAGAGCTCAAGTTGGAGGCTTCCCTTACAATGGTTTACAGATAAAAAACAAATACAAGGTGCAGGAGACAAAAAACAGTCCAGAAGACTAAGGTTTGTAACAGTTACTTGCCTGTCTATAAAGTATTGCACTGTTGAAACCAGCATATCTTAGGTAAGGATTGCTTGTATTCTGTTTATAATATATATAGACGTCATATTATCGTTTAATCAACAAATAAAGTCTTCACAACAGAAACAACTGGTTAATTTTTATAACAAAGCAAAACTTTCTTTATACTTACAACTCGTAATTTATTGTTTCGTGAAATACTATCAACTTGAGACACATACTTTAGGCTAAATTGTAGCTTCGTAATTTGATACTAGACCTTTTACATGCCTTTTACTCTTTTTATTTTAAAAGTAAAGTTCAAATAATTGTGATCTTTTTCTATACTTCCACAGTTGGAACGTAGAATTGCACAAACAAATTTCTAACTTTAATTTCCCTTAGGTCCAAGTGAAGATTGGGTGACCTTTTGTACGATTCTCTTATAACAATAACAACGTGCTTTTAATTAGCAAGCTGAGTTATTCGGTCAGACAGTAATTATAGTATTTTGGTACATGTGTATAAAGTTAAAATCATAAATAATATTCAACGTTAAACTGGTACACAATTAAAAACAATTTATTTAACGACTCTACATGTTTCGGCAAT
>NW_013669722.1:11567-14360 GCF_000517525.1 Limulus polyphemus
CACCCGTACCATCACTTGCCGATTGTAATCTGTGGTAACACCTTAAATTGTGTAATAGGGTATTATTGAATTTACTTTAAACTGTGGTGAAATTAATGAACTTTTTGTAATCTGTGGCCCAATTATCGTACCCATCTGGAGGTAAACATCCACACAGGAGATCCTCGAGACTCCTATTATTTGCGAGCCTAACTCCTCTACTCTGCGATAAATCCTCGTGATTCCACAGAAGCAATCTGTAAATTATTGAAAAATGGAACTGACGAATTAACTGACTTATGTTAAATTTTGTATTGTGGTCATAATCGTAGTTATTATTTAAATAATCAATCTTTCGAGCAGTGATACATTAGAGCCAAGATAGGCATGGGTACCGCCTAAATGGTTATTTTTTTAAAGCACGTCCTTGTACTTCTTTGTCATTTTCTCTATAAATTATTGATTAAAATTTTTTTGGAACATATAGTGAAAATGTTGACCAAATGAATCATTCTTGCGTACAGTTAAAATTGTGCTAACCAAGACATCATTTCCGATCTTTCGTTGGTAACACGTAATGAGCTTTAGAAAGATCGGGGAACATCACGAATAATCCAGTATTTGCTAGGCGCCCTCTATTCTTGTATATAAGTGCGCCAGACAATGAATCGGGATAGAATTGCAGACAGGCAGAGATAGATACGGACAATTGAGTCAAGTGCGGTAGTAAGCAAAGTGTGTGAATCGTTCGTTGTGAATTATAGCGTGTGTTTATGTTAAAGTAACTGTCGAAACTAAGTGTATTGCAAAGTTGTATTGAGAAAGAATAAACTAGTTTTATTTAAGAAAGAACTTGTATCGCTGAAGTTTCTCGGGAAGAATTTCTAAGGGAAATTAACAAACGAACAGAGACGTAACAACTCTATAGCCGGCTGTCAAGGTACTTTTTTATTAAAACTTTACCACCTGTTTCAAGTTAAATCAGAACTTTAGTTTTATATATTCTATTATTAACTGGAAGTATTAAATTCATTTCATCAGAATATACATTTTACTTTTTTCTTGTAATTTACGACTACTTATATTTTTACGCTATTCACGAATCTTTAAAACATTAATTTTGTTTCTACTATGTTGGAGCTGATATGAATTAATTATAAAATAACAGAACCAGAAGAGTAATTATCTGGGATGGGGATGCCACACCTCCAGTGTTAGGTAGTTACAGATTCTTTAGTCAGCCAGAAAAACAGTCTGATGGACAAACTGCCCAAATAATGTGAGATACCCACCACAATACAAAAGAAAAGACGATTTCAATAACTAGACATGACTACATTTAGTGCTACACACGTAACATGGACAAGTATCTTATTAAGTCGGTGATATCAACAAGCGAATTATGAAATGATGACATCAGAGGAAACAGGAAAGTTTTCTTTCCTATCGGGCAACTTGCCAAGTAGTACCAACCAACCTTTTAGCCCTATATAAGTTAACAGATGCTGTGTCTGGTGAGTTCATAAATGGATTGTCTAAATTTAAAGTTAAAATCATTTGAAATTTCATCATTTGTATCCGCTTATTTGTCACATGTCTATTTTACATTTTCATTAAACTCACACAGGTGAGAGAAGCATCATTTCATAAAAGGCTTGAAGGGGGGAGTGGACAAAGAAGGCTGACCTCGCATAAGTCCCTAATTCAGCTGGAGTTCCTATGCTATGGGTAACTTGTGTATAATAGATTAATCCGGTCTGATTAAAAATGTCACAAAAAATTCACAAAACAATGCCAAAGCAACCAACTTTTATAAATGTTTATGAAAGCCTTGAAGTAATAAGTTAACATTTTTCCACGAGATGGCGGTAACGTAAATACAGTATGTAAACAAAACCTGATGTTCTATATATTCAAGAGATTCTAATTAGCTCGTGTGTTTTATGACAAACATGCCAAATGTTGGGAAAATTGTTATTCACCAATCCAATTACACAATTTCTGCAGTATTTGAATTTAAAATAAAATTAAGATGTCACAGAAATGGAATAATATGCTGGAATTTACAAGAATGATAATTTGCAACATAATATTTATTGTGTTATTTTATTTTCCAGGGTCGGGCATGGCCTGGTTAGCGTACAGAACTGTGAATCCGAGGGTCCATGACTCGAGTCCTGTTGTAGCAAAATCGCACTCTGCACCTTGAGGCCGTAGGTGCATTATAAGAGTGATGGTCAAATCCCTCTATTCGATTACAGCAGGCCAAGAGCTTGTTGTTGATGTTGTTAACTAGCTGCCTTTCCTCTATTCTATTAGTTCAAAATTAACGATGGCCAGTGCAGGAAGTCCTTATGTGGCTTTGCATGAATATCTGAAACAAACTGTACTTTTCACTTTTGGAGAGCTAGTAATTTGAGCCATCTTCAATCCACATGAAATATAACAAGGTTTTCTATTCTTCTTTTACGTGTTTGCTATAGTAGAATCATCAGAGTTTAGTTTAAATTTGACTGGTTTTCACGTGCAAAGTTCCTCACTCTTTTAACATACAAAACCTCTTTAAGTAAATCAAATTTTCTTACAGCTCCTTACACTGCCCGACTATGCACAGTAAGATATTACAATCACTGTACTAGTGTTTTATGTTATGTAGTATAAAGGCTTTTTTGTCATTGTTAAATTAATGTAGTTTCGATGTACACAAAATACTACTTGATTTACACTAAAGATATCCATCGAACGTTTTGTTGCGTCATCGAGATCACGTGACTATTCTCACGCCCTCTAGTTTCTAGAACTATTCCGTACCTT
>NW_013669722.1:15299-25345 GCF_000517525.1 Limulus polyphemus
ACGTTGAATATTATTTATGATTTTACAATCAATTATATCATGCTTTGCCAGCTTCTAAAAACGTCCACATCATAAGAGTCGTTGTTGTAACAAATGACCTATATAAATAGTATTCGACTACTACTGTGTTCGTTGTCTACCAGTTGGCCTGAATAGAGCTGGATTGAGCGAAACGTGTCGTCGGCAGTGGATATGACAAATATAGAGTGGTTCAAATATTATTATTTTACGCTCTTCTAATTCTTGAAATTTCATAAGGGACTAAGCTAGGAATGTAGTATTAAAAAACTTAATAGGCCTAACGTAATGTCTTATGATAAATCTATTTCATTTATCATGCTTCGCCAGCTCCTAAAAGGCGTTCACACCATAACAATTGTTATGCTTTTTTTACACTTGTTTTTTTTAAATATTAAGAAAACGTTATTTTTTATCCAAAAGCTTTAGTCTTAGACAACATATTTGATCATATAATTGTGTATTTCATTTGTCACTGTGAAGTACGATGTTGTCCCTTATTGGTTATCAAGTTTTCTTGACAGTAAGAAAACATTTCTTTGTTATATCTAGTCCAAAGAAGTGACCGAAACAGTAGGGTTAAGTCATGTCGCACAAACTTAAACCGAAATAGATTGAAGATAGTTTTCATTATAGTTTGGGATGGTGCATATATATATATATTGGTCCTGTAAGTAATAACATTTCATATTAATTATTGTCAAATTAATCATGAAATAGATTTAGTGTCTGACTTTGTAAATGTATGTATACCAAACAGGTAAGAATGTGAGCAAGAAGTAGGATCAAGTCATTTTTCTTGCGTCTCTTTGCTGACTCTCAATTTTTCCTACTCACATCTTTACTACCAATATACGCTGATGGATCCTAAAACCAGTTTACTACGTCTTTATTTATTTTTTAATTAAATAAATAAAACTGCTAGAAATAATAAACAACCCCAAAACAAAAAGGCTTATGATAATGCTTTAATTCTTCAATAGTTTGTTCTTGTCCAGAAAAACGAGAAAGAGAATTATTTATATATTTTAACTATAAAATATACTTTACTATCTTGAGGATTCACATGTTTCTTAAATAAGTGTATCTGGTTTTACCTTTAAAGTCATCAGTGTGATTTCAGCATATTCACGTGGTATGATCTGGGAAAACTAATTTATCCAATTTTTCTTAGGATGACTAAAAAACAAATTTGATGGTGTTGAAATCAATTATATAAAATGTAAACACCACCTACAAGTAACTTCTCATTCAACCACGACATAAGGTTTTTGTTCCTTAATTTTCAGACGGTACTACAAAATCCAGAACGATCTGATATCTTCGTATGAAGAGCTGCATATTCAAAGCAGTAGAACGAACCTTTCAAACAACCATGATGCAGATTTTTCGAAACAAAGGAGAAACGATATGATAATATCAAAGTTGTCATTCCTCTGTAATTTGGTAAATATCTTTTATTCTTAAAAACTAGAATTTACTTAGAAAACGAACAACTTCAAACGTTTTTCAAACACGTTGAAAGTTTATCTTATTTTTATAGTTATCAAAAACATGAAATCCTTGGATGAATTATCTTAATTTTTTTATACATAGTTCTGTTGCTGATGAGTTCGAGTTCAATTCAAATTTAAGATTTTTTTTAATGACTAGAGCTTTTTTATGCTGATATCTTTTCGCTTTTTCGAACTACATACGATGGTAAAGTTGTTTTCGTCAACACTCACATCACATTTCTTGATCCTAGATGTTTGAAGATTTACCAAATCAGAATATGTAAAACAACTTATAAAAGAGCATTTCGAACCTATTTCTGGTAATTCTTCAGATATTTGGATCAAGAATGTGATGGAACTTCTGACGAAAACAACTTTGCCTTCTTCGTACGTAGTTCCAACAATATGTCAGAATAAAAGAAACTCTGGTGATCAAAATGTTCAGTGTTAATTGTCGTCGTTTCTTCGTAAGTTTTTTTCAATATTATAAAAAAGTATACTTAGCCATTTAATAACCAATGATGTATAAACTAATTTTCCAAGTTCTTTTCTGTACCAATTTGTTTATGAGCTCACGACTTTTTTAGATATAGGGTTTCTAATAACATATCAATTAAAATTTACAAAACTAACTAAATAAAATAGCATCAAACCTACAGTTAATTCCACTGATTTCCCTACAATTATCAAAAGTTATACCCTCTAATAACAGCAAATTTGGCCAGAAAATTGGTGTAGTAGTCTGAATTTGAAAACTTGATTGAGTTTTCTCGTGTATGAGGAATAATGAGACTGGACAAAATTTTCACAAAAATAACACAATCTTTATTTAATTAATTTTATATTATAAATATGAAAGTTAAAGTTTTGATTACGGATGTAGTATTCATGGCTGAAACCGATTTTCCCTACAAGTTTCAGACAAGCGAACTCGCAAAAACAATAGATTCGTCAAGGACGATCGAGAGTATTTTTGTGAGAATAATATCTGTTTGCTTTTTCTATAAGAGTAAAATAAAAAGACCAGACTACCAAGTGTGTTAGACGAATAAAAATCTTTATTACACTAATAAACAAAAACAAAAACAACACTACAAAAGTAGTTTCTCTTCTAGCAGGTGTTTAGCTTTTTTTTCATCTTTACTTTCAAGCCCCAAACTAAACACAATGATTGCAAAAACGTAGATAATCTAGGTAGATTGATTAGTGAGAACAGAAACTAAGAATGTACATAGAATGTTAACTCGCTTTCTTTGTCCTTTGGTCGATGTCACCTTGTGCCCTATGTTTCCTGACAACATTGGTCGGCTGTCAGTTTCAATGAAAGTAATAGTCACCCAGCAAGGGATATTCCAGTGTTAACTAATTTAATCGGGTTCTATATACATTACTAAAACATCCATGCAGGAAAAAAAGAAAACGTCACCTACTAGAGGTCAAATAATGAGGCAGCTAGAATACGATAATGCTAGAAACTAATTCTATATTGCTATAGAAGGTAAGAAACCCATGTTATGCTCGCCTCCCATATTACACTGATAAAACAAATGTTTATGTTTTTAAAAATTTTGTTTTCCATTTTTAAACTATGTTTCCCTAGGTTTACCTGCATCAACAGGTGGACTAGGAAAACGTAATGTTTTTTTTCCTTTTTAAAATAGGATAAAGAACCCAATCATTATTATAAACAAAGAGAAAACGTGTGGTATGTATTACATAGAAAGGACCACAGTGGATTATATGCTAGGTGTTGTTTAGTCCTACAGTTTTCACTTTCTTGGGATTAACCTCTGCAGAAATAAACACGATGGTCTTAAAATATGACCTTCACTTCAAGAACTCATAGTTGAAACGAACAAAAAAAAAATTGAATTCAACATGTAAAATTTGTTTGTTTTTCCAGTCGTCACTGTCATCTTGTGACCCTTGTTCTCTCACAGAATTCACTTGCTATAACATATAAACATCATCCAGTTGGTTAGCAAAGGATATTACATTCAGTAATTTTTCCAACACAGATGTGTCATGTGCAATATCCTCTCGGGCAGAGAAGATGTTATCTACTGTTGAACAAAGAAACAAAGCAAATAAAGTAAGACAACTCCAGAGGTTTTCATGGACCACGTGTTTCGTTTCTTATTGCAGAAAAAGTAAATAAATGAAAATTTAAAAAATTCTTTACAGCTAAAAGGAGGAAGAAATATATGATATGTCCTTATCACATTCACTCTGTTCTGATCAGTTCTTTACAGTGAGTGTTATAACAGAATATGCAGACACAATCCACAGTGAACAGTATACATATATATTGACAATTTGAAATTTAAAATATTCAATTATTGCTTTTATTGACGATTCTTTAGTAGGACTCTACCATTGTAATATGGGGCAACATGAAAACATTAAAAACTAAATTTTTAAGTACATGATAGTGACATTAATATTGACTGATTAACCGAATTAGACAAGTTGATAGACCTTAAATACTCTTCATGAGAAATAAGTGATTGGTACAAAGACGAAAACTATGTGTAATACCCTATATGTTGTCATTAATTAAAATAACATGTGTATAGTGAAAGTGAGCCAATACAAAACAAATATTATAACATCTTTAATAACTTATATAAATCATAATAAAATTCAGGTGAAATGGTTAATACTCCAACAATTGTGATTCAAAATATTGATCCGATTGGATGCAGAGCGTCTATTCACAGCGGATGTGATTGGGAAGCAATCCAAAAGACAATAAATAATCACATTTTTAATTAGTTCCTAGTTTTAAGCTTGCTTCTAATTAGTAAGTTTCATTTTAGTTGTGCAACGAGAGAAAAAGAAAGAGGCAGGTTGAATTTCAGCTGAGTAACCAACTCCTCCAAATGGTGCCACTCGTGTCCATTATGGATGCACCTTTATAGACCAAAGGAACAAACATCAGAGCTTAGCAGCATAGAAATAGTCAATTATCTAAATTTAATCCATTTATTGAAAGGAAAATAACAATAAGCCCACATCGCAATTAAGTCAAGGAAAAAATGTTTTGTTTCCAACCGACCTTATGTAACAATGCCCACTTGAAAGTATTTTCAATGCTTCCCCACAAAAACAATTTATCTCCCGATTGACCCTAATGAAAAACACTCTTCAATTAATTGTATTTTCATTAAAGTATTGCACCAGTCTGCTACTATATTGTGCAAAGTGAAGGTCATATGAAATCACCTTTCTCATTCCTTAGTTGGTATGGTGTGTCAACGCTCTCAGCCAATTACATCTCTCAACACGGGTTCAATCAAATTGACCGATCACGTGACAGCTTTGTACTTGTTATACTTACTTGTTAATATAGTATGTATATCTTCACAAAATTTGGCACACTTTCAGTAAACATTACATGTCTTTTATATACAAAAATCTAATTTTTTGTGAAATATGTTTATTAAAGATTTGTCCATGAATGTATCGAGCTTTTCGTTTACCAATCCAGTGCAAAGTGATTTTCAAGCTATCATATAAAATACTTTTCTTCATCTCAAAAATGTCATTTGCGTAATCTCTAAAACTCCTAAATACAGTTCAAACGTTTTATTTTTCAGTAAAACTTTATTTAATCTGTTATTTTCTCCACCCTAATTCTATACAAGGTTGGTCAATTTGACCGACCTTTTAACGACAAAAAATATGTAAATTACCATTTTTTTCTTTCTAGAATGACTTGATATTTTAACATGAAATTACATTGGTTTATCCTAAGTAGCTTTAAACACGTAACAGTATACATCTATTTATACTTAAATTTTATTATATTATTGCCCTTTGAACCATGTCTAACTACTATTAGCGCCATCACAAGTTGTAAATCACTTGGGAAACGTACGCCTCACGTTACCCTATCGAATTATATTACCCACGAGCCACTTGGAGCTGCTCGCGTGCTTGCTTCGTAATTTTATTATTATATTATTATTTATTTTACCTAATAAAATAACCTAAAGAGTTCCTATTTTACATTTTAGTTCTGTAGTGACCATGTGTCTAAATAATACCTATTCTAATAGTGCTTAGCATCTAGTACAATGTGATATATTACTGTTATGACAGCGGAAGTCACGTGACCCTAGTAACACGCCACGCGCTTCTAGAACGTCCGTGAAGCGTTGGGAGTCTACTAGATATGGGGTAGTCTTGTATATATAAGACCGGCCAAGAAGCGACGGGAACAATGGGTAATTGAACTGCGGACAGAGAGAGAGAGACGTATTGTTAAGTCGAGCACGTGAGACGTTTGTTGTGAATTATAGCGTTTGTTATAGCACGACTGTGGAAATTGAGTGTATTGCAAAGGTGTATTCAGAAAGAATAAACCAGTTTTATTTAAGAAAGGACTTGTGTCGCTAAAGTTTCTTTGGAAAGAATTTTTACGGAAAATTAGCTAACGAACGGAGGCGTAACATTACAATTGCATTTATATCATAAACTATGTATCTGCATTAAATTTAAAAAAATACCCCGCCTACCTACACTATTTTCGAGTACATAAAAAAGTGTAAAAATATGCCTACCTACCCTATTTTTTTCTAGCATTTTATCTAGGCCGTACTAATTTGTTTTTTTTCAGGCATTGCTAATTGCCAAGACAACCACTGCTGTTTTTTCAGGATCATTAGCTGTGATATCTTCTGTTGTTGATAGCGTAATGGATTTAGCAGCCGGGATACTACTCTGGTGGAGTAACAGAGCTACTAAAAATAAAGATATTTATCGATATCCACAAGGTCAGTATATAGTTAATTTTTCCGAATGTTACTGAGTTTACACCGCACATATAATACGATTTTTGCTGAGTTTTGCATATTGTCGATATTGCTGTTTGGTCACAAATTCTGGTCATGTTTTTTAACCTAAATTTTCAGACTCACTGAGAATTTGAATATCGACATTCAATATCTAAAGTGAACCGTTGCAGATTAAAAAATTAACACTTTTTCAAAAGGTTAGATGTCAACCTTATTAACAAACAATAAAAACCTAAGAGCTGTTATATTGCTCTTCTTGACCCGAAAGGTTCGATTCCCTGTGGTGGGTGGACCGCGATAACTCATTGTGCTGTTACGACAGCGGGGTCACGTGACGTTGGTAACACGTAATAGGTATCTAGAAGATTCGCGATAAACGCTAGTGTGTTACGACAGCGGGGTCGCGTGACGTTGGTAGCACGTGTTGAGTGCCTAGAAGATTCTAGAGGAGGCGGTATTATCGTATATAAGTGCGCTAGACAGAGAGAAAGAGGGACAGTGGGGCACCAAGGATAGCAGTTACGGTCAGCGGGAACCGAGGATAGCAGATACAGAGATCGGAACTATAGTTGCTGTTGAACAATTGAGTCAAGCGCGGTAGAAAGTGAGTGGATTGTTGTGAACTATAGTGTGTGTAACTGTGAAAATTAAGTGTATTGCAAAGTTGTTTTGAGGAAGAATAAACAAGTTTTATTTAAGAAAGGACTTGTATCGTAGAAAAATTAACAAACAAACATACAGAGACGTAACAGTGCGTAGCTAAACAAACAAGTTCTTGATTCTTTATTAGATTTCTTGGTTTAAAATGAAACATGTTATTTAATCTATTTTTAAATCATCTTTAAAGAAATATCCAGACAATGTTTAGCAGCTTCTTCTATTCTTTTCAGATCTTAACGTCACTTGTTATGCTAATAACTTGTTCAAAACCTCAAATGTGTTTAATTTAAAAAAATGTATTTTTAGAAAGACAAAATTAATCACGCTTATAATTAAGAAAATTATTTAGTATTTGTTTTTTTATAAATGTAGATTTATGGTTTTACAAAAAGCCCTTTATATATAGAATTGTTTGAGATATATTTATCATTAATGACAACGACTTGTTTTATACTATACTCGGTTGTTTTGAGACAATATCTCTCTCCCTTCATTCTAATAGCTCATGTATTACTTTATTTATACATTAAAGCAAATGAAACAAGTGCAGATTTACTGCCCCCCAGTGGCACAGCGGTATGTCTGCGGACTTACAACGCTAGAAACCGGGTTTAGATACCCGTGGTGGGCAGAGAACAGATAGTCCATTGTGTAGCTTTGTGCATAAATTCAAACAAGCAGATTTACTAAGCTTTACCAGGTTGACGAACTTCTTCCTTAAAAAATCTAAAATAACTTTGGTCAACTTAAATGTAAGCCAAATGATTTATCTTTTTTTGAAATAAGATGAGACATTTTCTATAATATAATATTTATTTTGATATCAAAATTAAACAATTGGGCTTGACTAAACACATCAATGTTTGAACCTTTATCCAACCTATATATGTTGCTTGAAGTGTAAAAGCTCTCAGCGATTTTTATCTCTCTGTAAACTGAGATTATAAATTTAACTACAGATTAATTCTTTACATTTAGGTCGTACAAAGCTCGTGCCAGTTTCCGTGATTATTTTGTCTGTGGTGATGTCGGTTGCTTCGATACAGATGATCCGGGAATCAGTAGAGAAGATTCTATATTATATGGACCATGCTGGAGATGTAGAATTTGGACTCATTTCCATCATAACGCTTTCTTTTTCTGTTGGTCAGAACCACAACAATAAAACTCTGTTTATGATAAACTGACAAAAAACAAATTTTCTAAATTACTGTAAATATATTTTTTAAAGCAAGAAATGCCACTGAATGTATAATATTTGAATGATGATAATCTATAACCAAAGTCGAATTCTTGTGATATTTATATATAGAAATTTACCTAATAATTACCTATTTCTATAAAAAAAATTAGATAATTCTAGATAATTTTGTTTTGTTATAAAATTAAAGGAAACACTGCTGTCGTGCACAGCATTTGTTAGTAACGCATGTTTACAGAACGTATTCCTTTTTTTTGCTTTAAATTATATTATATGAACGATATTTGGGCTCATGCTATTTTATATACTTCAAATGAGATTTTCATTTAGCTTGGCAACTCTGACTACACTGTTTGTTAGTGAGTACGTTCAGTTGTAAAAATCTGGATGTTCTTGCAGGAATGAAAGCTTTATTGTTTGCCGTGTCCTTTCGAATTAAAACTGTCAGTGCTCAAGCCCTATCTCAGGACCATCGTAACGATGTGCTATCAAATTCCGTCGCATTAGCTTGTGGCTTTGTTGGTAAGTGTATTGTGACAATTATCAACCATAATTTAGTTAATTCTCTCAATACGAGCTCGGTCAATTTGACCGACCACGTGACCTCTTTGTACTCGTTCAAAGTCTGTAAATTTAGTACTACTAACTTTTAATATAGTGTGTATATCTTCACGACATATGTCAGTCTTTCAGTAAACGTTAGAAGTCTTTCACATACAAAAAATCATATTTTAGTGAAGTATTTTTAGTAAACCAAAAGAAAAAGATTTGTTCGTGAATATATCGAGTATTTGTATTGAATAGTCTGTGTGCAAAGGGATTTTTATGTTAAAATGAAAAATACCTTTCTCCATCTCAAATTTCATTTGTATAATCTCTAAAACTTCCTTAATAGATTTCAAGTGTTTATTTTCAGTTAAACTATATTTTATCTGTTATTTTCTCTACCCTAACTCTATACAAGGTTGGTCAATTTGACCGCCCTTGTAACCACAAAAAATATCTAAATTACCCTATTTTTCTTTCTAGAATAACTTCAAACATAACATAAAACTACATTTGTTTATCCTAAGTAGCTTTAAACTCGTAACAGTATACATCTATTTATACTAAAATTTTATTATTTTATTGCCTTTTGAACCGTGTCTAACTACTATTCGCTCCATTATGAATTGTAAATCACTTGGAGAACATGCAGCTCACGTTATGCTATCGAATTACATTACCCACGAGCCACTGAACCACTCAGAACTGCTTGCGTGCTTGCCTCGTGAAAAATTATTATATTACTGTTATTATATATTTTACTTAACGTAACCTTAACTAACCTAAAATATCCCTATTTTTACATTTTAGTTACTTTTATAATAATAAATAAAAAATAAACATAAAAAACAAGAAATATAGTACTTACCCTTGTCTTCAATTTTTTGCAGTCGACTGTCAATGACACTTAATTCTACTTTTTTATATCAATGGTAGTAATGCATAAAATAATTTTTATCTAATTAAATAATGCATCAATAAAAATAAAATAATAACATGCAAAAAGCAGACACTTTTCCCTAACTATCACAATATTTTCGGCTTTCCAACTATGCTATAAGAGCCGTTACAAATTCGTCCAAGCTAGTCGTTATCTTTCCCCTTGGAACAAAGCTTGTACTAAAAGAGAAACTAACAATTCTCTATTCAGAACACAACGTAATATAATACTTGATTTGATAGATGAAAAAACTTTAGCGTTCTATTGGTTATAGATAATATATAATTAAACGTGAGAGAGAACTATACACCTGGAAAAAAGTTAAGCACCCCCAAATATTTTTCAGGATTGCTTATTGAATATAAGGTTTAATTTTCATGATGTTG
>NW_013669722.1:26209-34815 GCF_000517525.1 Limulus polyphemus
CAACATCATGAAAATTAAACCTTATATTCAATAAGCAATCCTGAAAAATATTTGGGGGTGCTTAACTTTTTTCCAGGTGTATATTAACAAATCCTGAAAGAGAGGATGTGACAGGTAGGTGTGGCAAAAGGGGCCTGATTTTCTATTTGATGGCTCTGTAACCAAATAAAATTGAAAGCTATAAAAATTATGGTTTGTCTGAGCAATGACGATTTTATGATGAGTAATTTGTGTTGAATTTCATACTTATTGGAGGGGGTGGTGAATAAAATGGAGAAGAGGGGATGCCTACAGAAAATTTGTCACCTTTCTCACACTAAGAACTTAAAACTTATATAATATTAACATTGATTCAATAGGTACAAATTACAGTGTAACAGTTATTATAAAATAAATGGAACAAGTATTTTGATACATAGGTAGTTGAATCCACTACGACAGACTTTTAACATTCATGATATTAGTTTGTGATTTCATGGATGAAATCTATTCTACATTATTCTGCATCATGATAGAGTTATTTTCTCTAGTGTTCGATTGTGAATATGTAAGTTAGGAATTCAGATCTGGGGTATTAAATGGTGAATATTCCTCGGTAGTGTCTTTACTGTGACGATGTTATCATTGACAGTGGAACTAACTTTTGAAATCATGGGCGAGATATTAAACTATATTTACCACAAAGCAATTATTATTATAATTTTCCTTAATCCATATAGAAAATAAGTTTATTCCAATCATATTGACACAAGAATACAATCTATTTCAGGTTCCAAGTACTGGAAATATGCTGACCCTCTTGGTGCTATATTGATTGGAATGTATATAATAATTAATTGGGGGATTACTGGTTGGAGTAAGTAGTCCTTTTGTACTTTATTATCATCCCCTAAGAAAACATAGCCCCTTATGTTTGCATGGAAATTGCAGAGATAAGTTTTGTTTGTATAGATTAACTATGAATAACGTAAAACATGGGAGCTTGTATATAGTTGATTTTTATGAATACATTACCTTACAATATATATTGAACATGTTTAAATAAAGTAGCGAAATTCTAAGACAGAAGTTTCCGCTTTTCGGAACTTTGTCTCAAACATAATTCACGTTTTTATTGAATAACCAGCACCATATTGTCAAGAATTGTGATGTGTAACTGATGTATGTAGTTGTTTTTTGTTTTTTACTTGGGTTTTTGTTTTATATATTTATTCAAGCTTTGAGTCAGAAACTTTGGATGTTTCATGAACTAACGATTTAAACAAGGAAATGAATATTAAGGAGTTTCTACTCTGTAAAATAGATACCTGGGAGCTCTTCACAATAACTAAGTTTCATACTCTATGCTATGGCCTTTTAAACGTAATTACGCTGACAACGTTTCAGGCTCCATGCTAAGGCCTATTATACGTTTTTACACTGACAACGTTTCAGGCTCCATGCTAAGGCCTATTATACGTTTTTACACTGACAACGTTTCAGACTCCATACTAAGGCCTATTACACGTTTTTACACTGACAACGTTTCAGGCTCCATACTAAGGCCTATTACACGTTTTACACTGACAACGTTTCAGGCTCCATGCTAAGACCTTCTTTAAATATACTTCACTACAGAATTTATACATAAAAATATTCTAGTTGATTGCTGCTTAGTTTCATTGTAGATATAACTTTAAACATGTTCAGTACTCAGGTAGGTCTGTAATCTACACATAGAATCTGAACACTTAATTAATATCATGAAGTTATTGCTTGGCGGATGAAAACAACACACATGAAAAACGTTTTTATGGTTTCACATAATTGTTTTCTTTAAATTTTCGAAAGTTTAATAAGTACTGACCTGAAGTTAGAACGTGTTTCTAGCACATGTGGTATTATCTTCCACATGGGTTTTAACAACTGTAGCATTTTAAAAATAAAAACTTATATAGCGTCTCAACAACTCTGAATTTTACATAATCGTTTTAAGGTACTATTATATTACTAGTTTTGCAACGACTATGGGGTCTTGTAACTGGCTAAACATGGTACAGTAAATTGTTAAAATTTAAAAATAAAACAAACTTTTTCAATCCTATGTATACGATACGTTGACTTTCGAAAGACATATTGTTGGTTCATATTTATAAGTATTATCAAGAAGGGGTTAATTGTCATCGCCAGAGGGTAACAATTAGTAACAAAATTACTTTTGACATTATTAGGTAGTTTTAAAATAAATACAAGTATTTGATGTCTGATGAATGAAACTAGATTTGTACTTGTTCCATCGCTCTTTGATAATTTCACGGTTCCGCACTCTCATACCGAAAATATGACTTCAAATAACACTTCAATAAACTGCACCACGATTAACTTATAGAGAATGATAATAGTTATAGCTTGGTGGAGGTGCATGTAGAAAGCTTTCACTAACCTGTAAGTTAAGCTTTCAAAGTATGTCTACGAGATGAGATAGTCTTTATGGAAACTGAAGTAAAATGTCTTTCATAATTCAAAAAAACAGTGTATTGCATTCAAATAAATATTTCAATTTAGAAGTTAATGCAGTCAGTTAATCTAGTAATAAAAACATGGTATCAGGCAATGCAGTCAATGTCTTAATAATATAAACTTCGTTTTAGAGCAGATGTTTCTTGATAGCAATTATAGTAGTTACTCTTCACTTTCCAGCCACGCCGCCAGAGGTCATCACAAGTGTGTCGACCACAGGGGAGATGTAGAGACAAGAACATCATAGACACTAGAGGGCGCTAGCGCCATGCTATGATATCACCAGAGACAATGATGTCATAGTTTCACTTTGTGAAACTACAATTATGACGTCTCATCATAGATGATTCAACATGTCTCAACACGTAATCAATGCTTAAATTTAATTATGTTACAAGTAAAACCATTATTTCAATAATAATCTTATTGTTTCACTAATTTGACTTTATGCTATTCATATAACTATGATTTTTATTGTTCTTGACAAATTGTTTCATTTTACACATATTACTTTATAGTTTATAGATGGTGTTTGTGTAGGCGGATAGTGTCACTGTAGGCAGGTGAGGTTACTAGGCGGATTGTGTTGCTTAGGTACTATAGGCGGATTTAACTACATTTTACAAAGGTGGACAGTGTTACTAAGGCTAGTTTTGGGTATACATTTTACAAAAACGAAGAGTGTTCCATAGGACTGAATACTGATTTAAACTTATGTTTATATTTTTCATTTACATATATTTTACAAAGTCGGATAGTGTTTAACAGGATTGCATAGATATCTCAACTTATGTTTAATTGTATACATTTCACAAAGGTGTTTCTACACTTCCGTAGGACAGCATGCAGGTTTCAACATGTCTCATCTTATTTTTCATTTACTTGTACTTCTATAAGATGATAATGTTACTAATACTTGAATGGATTTTATCACAGCTAATGTTTTCATAAATATTGAACAAGACAGCCGATTGTATTTTTGTGATTTAGTACACGTTTAACATTATAGTTTTAGTTTCTATATTTCAGGATACTTTGTTACAATCATTGTCCTGAAAAGGACTCTTATTTAAATATCATGGAATAATTTTACATAAATGCTTGCACTTTCACTAGTTTGTCTTTATGCTATCCATATAACTATGATTTTTATTGTTCTCGTCAAAATATCTCATTTCACTTATGTAATTTTTACAGAGTTTCTATGGGCTGAAAATGTCATTACAAGGTCTGACTAAGGATAGCTTTACTTTAAGCAGACAATGTTTCATAGCATTTTAACACAACTGCTGTTTCGCTTTCACAAGTCAACAAGACAACTATAATAACATATATCATTTCACTGTCTCAACACAGGCTTGGTCAGTTTGACCAACCACGTGGCTTCTTTGTAATCATTTAAAGTCTTTATAGATTTTATATTGCTAACTTTTAATATAGGTGTATATCTTCACGAAATTTGGCAGTCTTTCAGTAAACATCATAAACATCAATAGTCCGTGCATAAAGTGATTTTCATGTTGAGATGAAAATACTTTTCTTCATCCCAAAAACCTCAAATTTCATTTGTGTAATCTCTAAAACCTCCTAAATACATTTCAAATGTTTGTTTTCAGTAAAACGTTATATTTTATCTGTTATTTTATCTACCTTAACTCTATGGTTGTTTGGTTGGTCAATTTGACCAACACCGTAAGCACCAAAAAAAAAAAAAAGTAGAAATAAATCTAAATTATGCTTTTTTGTTTCTAGAATGACTTCAAATGTAACATGAAACTCCATTCGTTTATCCTAGGTAGCTTTAAACTCGTAACAGTATACATCTATTTATAATTAAATTTTACTATTTTATCGCCCTTTTGATTGCTTTTTGTATCGTATCTAACTACTATTCGCACCATAGAAACCCATAGAAACTCTGTAAAAAGTATGTAAGTGAAATGACATTTTGTCAAGAACAATAAAAATGTTGAAGCACTCTATGATGAAATCATCATGGTGGCCTAGCAAAATGATTTCTTGACAACTTCCATTGTCATAATAATATCTGCTTGTCATGGCACCAGCACCCTTTGATTTTACTTCGTGGAACTATGATGTCACATCTAGCAAGACGTTGGTCCAAGCAGTGCAACCTCTGGTGATATTTCATGAAACTATGACGTTATCTTCTCTGATGTCTATGACATCATCGTTTCTTCTCCTCTTCATTACCTGAATTCGACACACTTCTGTCGCCCTCTGGCGTCGTACTGTGCAACAAGCCCGACAACTACTAATTACCTTTTATCATTAGCTTATTTTCCGTCTGTTAAAGTTGTTATTACTTTTTCTAATCTGTGTTTGAACAATAAGAAATTTCACCTATTTCATACATAGTTTTACTTTTTTTTATTAAATATATGTCAGTCATCAATACTTTATTTACATGATTCTTTGTGACAGTGCAAATCAAACTCCTGACGGGTTACACTGCCAAACCAGAGTTCCTGAAGAAGGTCACATGGCTTGCTCTTAATCACGACTCGACCATTCGACAGATCGACACTGTACGAGCTTTTCACTTTGGTACAAATCTTCTGGTAGAAGTGGACATTGTATTAGCTGAAGATACGCCGTTAAAAGATGCCCACGATGTCGGTGAATCACTACAACAGAAGCTCGAAGCTCTGCCTGAGGTGGAAAGAGCTTTTGTTCATTTGGATTACGAGACTCAACATGCACCACACATTGAGCATAAAAGAGTATAGAAATGCTGAGATCTTGACCCAGCTCTTGCTGAGACCTTGACCCAGCTCTAGCTCAGACCTTGACCCAGCTATTGCTGAGACCTTGACCCAGCACATAGTAAAATAACAAGTCTTTAGTCGTATTTATTACATCTTTACCACACCGGTCAATGACATAGTAAAATAACAAGTCTTTAGTCGTATTTATTACATCTTTACCACACCTGTCAATGACATAGTAAAATAACAAGTCTTTACTCGTATTTATTACACCTTTTTATTACTGATAACATATATATAGTATTACAGAAAATCACCTGTAGTTGAGATAGTCACCTAATACGAAAATGTTTAAAATTACAGTATTTTAGTATGTTGACTGACTTTAGTATGTTGACTGACTTCTACATAAATATGTAGTATCAATGGCTGCTAGTAATATCAGGCCAAGTACATGAGTGTGAGACCACGTAGGTCTCTCCAAAACACCTTCATCTAAAGTTCTCATACGAAGTCTTAGTGCTGTTTAGTTGTTATTATAATCAGACAACGTGTCTTGTTATTTCCCAGTCTATAAGCTATTAAGAAATGACATGTACAGGGAGAATCCCAAAATTAACATTTTTAGAGGTTTGTAAAAATTATTTAGCCATATGAAATTTTGTACTTCAAAACTGGACTCTTTTTTTTTTAACTTGATGATTTACCAAACTAAATTACAATATCTGTCATTTTGGTCCTTATACCCTGTTAAAGAAAGCTAAAGCTGGGTCAAGGTCTCAGCAAAAGCTGGGTCAAAGGTCTCAGCAATAGCTGGGTGAAGGTCTGAGCTAGAGCTGGGTCAAGGTCTCAGCAAGAGCTGGGCCAAAGTCTCAGCAATAGCTGGGTCAAGGTCTGAGCTAGACATTGACCGGTGTGGTAAAGATGTAATAAATACGACTAAAGACTTGTTATTTTACTATGTCATTGACCGGTGTGGTAATAGTAGATGTATAAATTTTGTTTAATTGAGAATGTTCGCATTACTTTCTGACTTCAAGAGAAGGAAGGAAGGTCTTTAAAAATATTTTCTTCAATGTTAAGTACATAACAGTAACCTGTTATATTTTCAAAACGTTTCTTGTTTACACGATTACTATTACTTTATCAACACAACACAAATTTGGTATGGTTTGTACACATATTTATATTAAAAATTTATACAAAACCCAACAGGAATTTAATTTTGAAAAGCAAAAGTGTGCAATACAGTAAATTACACATGACAAGTTAGTTTTCCAATTATTTAGAGAATTTACCTAATACTATAGCTAAACCACTAATGCTATCCATGATGAAGTACAGAAAAGGCCTGTCGAGTTTCAAGTCAATCGCCTCATCGTCTTCAGAAGTTTCAGTTCTCATATCACTTTCATCTTCTTTAATCTCTATTTTTGTCTTATGGATGATGTCCGTCACGTGCAGCCATCGGAAGGGGCTGATGCCGAACAGGTTAGCATACCCGGGTGTGAAGACGTCAGCGAGTCCCATAGAGCTGAGGATTTGTGAAAAGTTTTGGTAGGTATCTTCTAAACTTATACGAGGCATCTAAGAATATGAGATGGTTTAGAAATAAACAAAATTCAGTAAATTAATAAGAAAAAGTCATTCAATCTTAACCATATTACCAAAAGTATAGAGTCAACATGCAATTACTTCTAATGATGGGCTTTTCGCCACTGAACTTTGTACACCTTATGGGAACTGCTGTATAGGGTTTACAAAAGTCATTCAATCTTAACCATATTACCAAAAGTATAGAGTCAGCATGCAGTTACTTCTAATGATGGGCTTTTCGCCACTGAACTTTGTACACCTTATGGGAACTGCTGTATAGGGTTTACAAAAGTCAGTAGCTGTCAGTTAAAATCAAAATATTGTGAAAGGAGCTGGGAAAAGGAATGTTTCTTGGATGTAGAAAAAAAGAGTTATCGAAACGTTCTCAGTCCAACTACCCAAATCCATTGTGACTAAGTATCTGATAAAATGGATGTAAAAAAGAGTTATCGAAACTTTCTCAGTCCAACTACCCAAATCCATTGTGACTAAGTATCTGATAAAATGGATGTAAAAAAAGAGTTATCGAAACGTTCTCAGTCCAACTACCCAAATCCATTGTGACTAAGTATCTGATAAAATGGATGTAAAAAAGAGTTATCGAAACTTTCTCAGTCCAACTACTCAAATCTATTGTGACTAAGTATCTGATAAAATGGATGTAAAAAAAGAGTTATCGAAACGTTTCTCAGTCCAACTACTCAAATCTATTGTGACTAAGTATCTGATAAAATGGATGTAAAAAAGAGTTATCGAAACTTCTCAGTCCAACTACTCAAATCTATTGTGACTAAGTATCTGATAAAATGGATGTAAAAAAGAGTTATCGAAACTTTCTCAGTCCAACTACCCAAATTCATTGTGACTAAGTATCTGATAAAATGGATGTAAAAAAGAGTTATCGAAACGTTTTCAGTCCAACTACCCAAATCCATAGTGACTAAGTATCTGATAAAATGGAAACTCCCTGGACGTGCTGATCAGTTAGCCTTGTCGCCCAAAATTAGTTATCCTTTTGTCCGTGTAAAACCTGAAACGACTTTGAAGAGAACTCAGGACTGTGGACAAGTATATTCAAGCTGCTGGATATCAATTATCCATAAACTGTTCATCACAGAACTGGATGAATCGACTGAGAGCAAAAGAAATCTATAATGTGCAACTAGGAATCCCGATACTCATATTTCGATTGAGGGTCTGAGTCCGGTGGCAACGAGGAGAATACATTAGACTGTATCATCACAATTACATAATGAACTTGGTCCACCCTAATAATTAGAGACCATAAATACCTTGTCACATTGTGATTTCTGGACAACACAGCATTGTAATACTTAATAAAAATGAACAATTTCATAATGTCGTAAAACAAATTACTTTCCGTCTTGGTAAAACGTTTTTGACGAATTTGATTTGTTGTCAACAGAATGCTTATTTCAATATTATGTTTGATACTGATGTATTTGAGGTTTTTATATTCCTATCTTTTATTATTAATCTTTAATTAAGATCACTTGCCAGGGTTTCAGCTATGTTTTATATCTACATTTAAAAATTAAACTGGCCAACCGTGGCCTAATGGTTAATGGTTGTAGATCAAAAGATCCGGGGTACTAGACGTGAGGGCACTGAATAACATCCGCATTATGACCTGTACAAAGACCATTGTGACGGCCCGGCATGGCCAGGTGGTTAGGGCGCTGGACTCGCAATCTGAGGGTCGCGGGTTCGAATCCCCGTCCCACCAAACATGCTCACCCTTTCAGCCGTGGGGGCGTTATA
>NW_013669722.1:34887-36787 GCF_000517525.1 Limulus polyphemus
GTCTTACACTGCAAAATTGGGGACGGCTAGCGCAGATAGCCTTCGTGTAGCTTTGCGCGAAATTCAGAACAAACAATCCTTAACAATTTATTCAAAAACACGCCTTTGTGTACTTTCCTAGCAAATTTGTTGATGTGGGCCTAATAAATAAAAGTCCAAATTATTCCTTATATCTAAGGAGTGATTAAGTTTTTTGAATCAATTCTCTGTCATCGCCTTAATGAATGATGAAATACTTATATAACTCGAAACTACAACACTCAATTGGTTGGTATTTAAAATATTAGAGTTGCTTTACAGTTACTGATATACAAACTTACCTTAGCCTCAACCTAAAATATTTTGAAGTTCTTTGACGACCTTAGATGATTTTAAGTTTGTACCAAGCAAGCATTAAAAGCTTTACCTCAACTTCTACACTTACGTTTCAAGATAATTTTAAATAAATTTCTTGCCACAAACTTATGCTATAATGAACGTATACATTACGTTATTAATATTTAAGTTTTTATACATGCAGTGTTACCTGAAGATTTATCCTTTTGACTGCCATGCTAAACATGAAGTCACTGAGGCGCTGAGCAGAGAGTCTTGTTTCCAATAGCGACATTCCTTCTGGATCCACAGGAAGGAGAATTAACATTGACAGAAAACCACCCTTGAGAGGAACTTCTATGGCTGTGCAGTTGAGGTAACTATCCACACCGTATCGTACTCGGGCATTCTTGGCTTCCATCAGTACTGGGCCATTACTGTAGCCAATGCTGTTGATTTCTAACTCGGGAGGGACGTCTCCTGAAGACGAATCGTCAGTGATAGATATCTTCATGTTCAACAACCCTTGAAAGTAGACTCCGCTCAAGAATAGCATATTAGTAGTTTTCTCTGGGAGGTCAGGAAGAATATCCATAATTTTACTAGCTGTTTCTTTGGCTACAATGGCGTTTATGTGATTTCTTGTCTCCTCTCCATTTCTACAGAAATCCACGGAATGAGCTGTTATGTTGTAATACTTATGGAGGAAAACCTGGAACGGGTAGCTGATGCTATAGTCCCTTTGGACGTATAGAGAACTATAAAACAGTAGACCATTTGTGTCATCTTGACGAAAAGAAGACCTAAACCTATGGCTATTGTATCGATGGACCAAAGAGGCTTGAAGATTGTCTGCGAGGTGAAGAAGCAGGTCGTGAAAAGCCTCATGTATCTGTTGAGGATGCATTCCCCAAAGATAGAGGGCATGACGAAGCGTCAAAATGGAATTTCCACGTGAGCCTATCATTACTGCAGCCAGAGTCGTACTAATACTTAATGGACTAAATGCCACATTACTGCCGTTGACCTCTTGTTCCATCGTCCTCAAAATGTCCATTCCTAGCTGGTTTGTAGCAAAGGCTACCTTCCTCATGGCATAGGATAGACACAGTACTGATGTGGTCAGTGTCATTAACACTGATAACCACAAAAGGAGTCCACACCTTCGCATTCTGGTGATTGTAACGCACTGTTTCTGTAGAGTAGAGTAGAGTAGACTGTTAATTACTCCAAGTTTATGTAGCAAACTTTAATGGCTAACTTTATCAGTAACAAATAATTTCATAAAGAGATTTATCTGCTAATCGCCTGAAGGTTTTTCTGAAAATCTACTTTCATAATCCTCATTCATATATATCCTCATTTGTTTAAAGCCACTTATTTTTACATAACACCACTGCCTCTATTTAAAATATATGCTACATAAATCCTTTTGACACTTTGTTCTTTGTTAATACATGTTACATAAATCCTTTTGACACTTTGTTCTTTGTTAATACATGTTACATAAATTCTTTTGACACTTTGTTCTTTGTTAATACATGTTACATAAATCCTTTTGACACTTTGTTCTTTGTTAATACAT
>NW_013669722.1:37556-38317 GCF_000517525.1 Limulus polyphemus
CATGTTACATAAATTCTTTTGACACTTTATTCTTTGTTAATACATGTTACATAAATCCTTTTGACACTTTGTTAATACATGTTACATAAATCCTTTTGACACTTTGTTCATACATGTTACATAAATCCTTTTGACACTTTGTTCTTTGTTAATACATGTTACATAAATTCTTTTGACACTTTGTTCATACATGTTACATAAATCCTTTTGACACTTTGTTCTTTGTTAATACATGTTACATAAATTATTTTGACACTTTGTTAAAATATAAGACTTACAACAACAACTGTAATTTCAACACCACGAGAAATCGCGTGCCTTTAGGAATACATGTATACTTTTCTATTGCCAAAATCAAAATGTGAAATTCATTATTAAAAACTAATAGGCCCTTTTTTACAATATTTCGCCAACTTTCAGCATTTAAAGAAATAATTTTAAAATATTCTTTCTTAACTTATGAAGCAATATGACACAATAATATTGTGTTTTTATTTTGAGTTCCAAGTCCACTTACGACTATTGGGGCATATTACATGCTACTGCACCATAGTTGATTCTCAGGCAGATTTACCTAGTGAGGCCCATCTCCTCTCCAGGTGCCTCTCCCTAATTGAACAGTGATAGACTAGAGAGAAAGAAGTTAACGTATAGGCCCGGCAGGTTAGGGAGCTCCACTCGCAATCTGCGGGTCGCAGGTTCGACTCCCCGTCACACCAAACATGTTCGCTCTTTTCAGCCGTGGGGGCGTTATAATGTGA
>NW_013669722.1:38652-41649 GCF_000517525.1 Limulus polyphemus
CGGCTAGCGCAGATAGCCCTCGTGTAGCTTTGCGCGAAATTCAAAAACAAACAAACAAAAGCAGCTAATCAATATCAACATTTAGGCTGCTATTTTACCAACGCACTATAACGCCATCACAGATAAAAGTGCGAATCAGTTGAGCGACAGAGATTTGCGCCCGCGTCCCGCAGATTGCAAATCTAGTACCCTAATCACCAGGCGATACGAGGCCGAGGTTATATACATAGAGGGCGTTTATTCTTGCTTTGTTATTATTCAAAACATTACCTATGTTAATTAAATAAGACTGAAACTACCAACCAGAAAAAATAGCCCTTGCGACGTGTTCTTTGATGTAAAAAAAATACTTAATAGATCGTATTACTGTATACACCTGACACAGTTCTAATCGTATCGGCACAGTATGTGAGTATATGCATGAAAAAATGAAATATTTTCGATTTGGTTAATTTAAACGAGTTATTTTCCTTAGCTGTCCTTACTATGCGTTCTGTGCTTTATCACTGTGTAGAAACTTGCCTTCTGACCATGGATTTTTGAACATTTTTTTGCAACATAACGTATAGTCTTATGATAAAAAGTCATTCGTAACAATTGGGGAATGTGTTAGTTAAAAAATGTTTTTTGAAGTTTCGTTTCGGGAGGCGATATATAAAGAAACGTAAATGAAATTTCTTGATGTTACACGCCGTCTTTTTCAAGCATCTTGAGGCTGGAAAATAACCTAAATTGTTTAGAAATGTCTCCTTTTGAACTAAACTCTTTGTAGTTTACATTAATTTATCATATATAATAAAAATACCTTCAGATCTAAATATTTTGTTTGTGCAAGTAGAAAGATAACCCATTAAAATTGTTTGTTATGTTTTAGCGCTAAGTAACACAATGAGCTATCTGTGCTCTGTACACATCGGGCAATTGAACCCTGGATTTTAGCGTTATAAGTGCGTACATTTACCGCTGACTCAATGTTGTTTTAGCAATCAAAGAAAGCGCGTACAATTTTTAAGACCGTGTATAACCAGCTAGTAACCATTCAAATTCAAATTCAGCGCACTTCACGTGCTACAAAGCTATTTATTTTTCAGTTTAAGTATTTAAGGTCTGAAGTCATCATATTAGAAAGGAAACCTAAGCCTATCACGATGTTACAGTCACTTCTGTATTCATATTTTGCCAAAACTTAATTTTGAAACTAAATGCACACAAAAAGTAGAAATACTTTATTGAGATGATCCATTTAACACATACATAAAAGTAATAAATGCTCATAGGTTAACGTTCACACATTTCTATGTCATGTGGCATAAGAAATATTAGCCTGTAAACATTATATTAAAAGTGTTAAATCGAAACAATTAATAAGTTTCAGTTCTTACTTCTTAAACAAATATATATAACTAGGACTTTTACAAGAACCTCTATTGCTCGCTCTGGGAAGACCATTTGAACACTAACACTATTGACGCTATTTGTCTTCATTAAGTTTGAATATTTCATCTGTTACCAATGTAGGACCCCAGTAGGTCAATGGAATTTTCGGATTTACAACGTTAAAACCCAGAGTTTAATGGAGGATAGAGCGCAGATATCCAACTGTGTAGCTTTGCGCTTTAAAAAAAAACTATTACCAACGCATAAAAATTGTAATATTTCTTACCTGTTATAAAGTTCTTCTTTATTTTCACGATTTCAGTTTATTATAAAATATCCTCGAGATAACAGTATTTTCTAAACTGAGTATTATATGTTATCATTTAAAGTTTCCGGATCTTAATAGTTCATATATTACAAAAGTTTGTACGATCTGTCGAGTCTGACCTTGAAAAAAAAATCAACACAGTATCCGTCTTCTCTGGTGAGATATTGTTTTTTAAGTGTTGTTATATTTCATGGGGATTCGTTTACTAAACATGTTACGTCACACCATGTGTCAAGGCTGTTATTATTTTACACCTTATGCTCTGTTTGTAATATGAAGATGTCTTCAGAATAAGCAGTCAAGGAGAACAACACTGGGCTTGGTGGTACCTTCCATGACCAAAAGACATTTTTACATTACACTTTCCGTGTCTCACCCAAGCGCTGCGCTGCAGTCGCGATTGTTCTATTGTTGTATTCAAGGCCAACTCATTTTAATCTTTTAAGATTCCTTCAGGTTGAAACAGTGATAACATAAGGAAGTATTTATGAATTCTAAACACAGTAACTACCTAAGCTATTGTTTTTAATCTTATACTTTACTAGCCTTGTGAAATTAAACAGTCAAGATTTAAATTTATTTTCTTCTTTTCATAAATTAAATTTGCTCTTCATATTCCACATATTCCAAGGGTTGGAATAAGGAACTATTGTAACAGGTTCTATTGTTTGGCGGATGGTTTTGGATTATTCAGGAAAAATAACGCAAAGTCCAGTCCGCTTACTGATAACGAGAACGTATTATTTCTTTAACTACAAATTCTGCACTTTTCTCGTTAACCAAATACCTCGTGTATAACTTTACACATGATAAGATGTAGAAATACAGATGTGCAAAACATTGTGACACGAAGTCACAGAAAATAACCTGAGGAAGCTTTTAGTGTATTATATAATATATGTAGCTCGTGGTCACGGATAAGTAAGTGTATATAATTCTTTAATACACGTGCTAATAAGGGCGGGTTACGAGCAATTTAAAATGTTCCGAGCAGGAAGTTGTGTTCTAATGACACCAGGTGCTACCCTCAAATCATCTCTATATTTTGGAAGCCACCTTTATTAAAACACATAAACATGTCCTTTGCCGCCAAAAAGAATTTCTATACAATCTACACATCCTTCAGTAGGTTTGTGACATTTCCTGATTGGTTAAAGGACATGTCAATCAGTGATTGCCTTACCGGCTTACGTTGATCTGACTCATTTTATAAGCTGTACTATTTCTTAGAGATCATTTTCCAGACGGTTCTGCGATGATTAGTGTCTGGCGAAAAGCTTTAGCAGATATTT
>NW_013669722.1:42263-43880 GCF_000517525.1 Limulus polyphemus
AGATCTGTGCAAGAACTCAGCTAACAGATGTTTCCGCATATAAAAGCTTTCTTCAAGTTTTGTACACCGAAAAAACTTTTCAAATATCTCTTTCTTGAATTATTACCATTTGTTTTTCATGCGGCAATACGGACCACTGTTACTAACAAGAACCCGATCCTGTAGAGAAATAGGCGAATAGAAATAATTCACATCTAAATACCTACCACGATTCTTCTATATCTTTTTCATTAGACCGGGAAATCATTTAGGGATGTCGACAACGTCTGATTTTTTTGGTTTCACATATGATTAGTCAAGCAAAATGGTTCTTACACCGTTTCTACGAGTGAGGTGAAGCATCGCTAATCCAAGAACAAAATGAACTGCTTTGCTCTTCACACCAGAACAAAATAAAACGGATTATGTAATAGAGTCACGATACATGTGTTTTATGTTGTTTTTAAAAAATCAAGTCAGCCAGAATATACACACGAATAACTGTAAAAATCCTTTGTGAAAAAATAACACACGAAGATATTTCAAAATGATTATAGCTATCGCATTACCTTGTCATTTTGAAATATCTTACATTTTGGAGACAACAGCTACTATCAGTGATAACAGATAGGGTAGTAACTATACCACAAAGAAATGAAATAGTTATATCAGGAGTTAATGAGAATAAATCTACATCTATTGACTTGGGCATACTGGAACAAGTTCTGATGGATTAATGGTTGGAAGAGACCTCGTGATTTTACCCGGGAAAGACTTAAATCAACTTGTGATAAAATGAAAAGCCACTATGCTCCTAAGATTGGATTTTATCGAAGTTTTGGGAAGAACAACATTTATATTACAAAAACTAAATATCATTGATGTGTTTTACAGAATATGGAAGGACAGGCAGCCTAAGTCAAAGGTCATCCACCGTGGTCATCTTTGGAAGTATGTTTATGAGAGAATAGCCAACTAGTAACTAAAAAAATATTGGCTAGTGGAAAGTCAATCTGCTGTGAAATCCGAAGTTCCTGCCGGGATCACTTCCTAAGGATCATCAAGGATAGATCTACCAGTGGATTCACTCGACTGATTACTTTAGGATAATTCATCTAGTGACAGGATAAAAAGTGGCAATAAGGGACAAGAGGCCATCCCTTCTGTAGACAGTAACCCTAAGAAAAGAAAACCACCGAAAATATTTGGGGAATGTACAGTTTAGTGTTTTATATTTGTATTAGAATTGTTCAAGAGATTTTCACACTCCAGGAAAGAGGTGGTGTTGTAAACAATATATTATATTAGATGTTTGTTAGGTAGAGGGAGTTAATAATGATGATGGTACAGCGTGTCTAGAAAGTCCATCATTGTTGAGGCAAGACCTCTTACAATATGTAGAAACAAGGATACGATATACCAATTGAAGCAGTCAGTGAACGAGCAGTTAATGAATATTGAATAACGAATGAGTGGTTTATTTCAGTGTTAGTAGTAAGAATTATCGCTTCTATTAAGAGAGAAATGTTTAGGCAAATTTATTCCTAAGTTAGGCGTACATAACAACACTATTGCAGTTTTTGTTGAAACTGTTGCGTCAGCGAGGTCAAGTGACTAGTATCACGCCACTCCTTCCCT
>NW_013669722.1:44880-45782 GCF_000517525.1 Limulus polyphemus
GTTCCGGTAACTGTTATGAGAGAGGTTGAACTAATTAGGTGTCATCAAGTTGATGTCAAGCCTACTGAAAGAGTTGATGATGATTAAGTGGAACCAAATATAGATATCAAAGAAGAACAGGAGAAAGACCAAGATTTGAAGCCTATAATTGATTTCCTGAAAACAAGTGTTTTGCGCCCTGCTTGGGAGAAGGTGTCTAGTCTAAGCCCTGTGACAAAGCACTATTGGGTGCAATGGGACCAGTTAAAGCTTGCAGATGGTATTTTTGTACGGAGATGGGAAACTACCGATGGGAAAGTGACGACTTGGCAAACAGTTATACCGAGGAAGTTACGGGAAGTTGTGCTGCGTTAATCCCATGATAATTTAACAGGAGGACATCTCGGAATCAAGAAGACATAGGATAGGTATGAGGCGAGATGTGGAAGAATGGTGCAGGACATGCAGTACATTTAGTGCTAAAAGGGGACCAAAGCATAAGGGACGCCCACCTTATGAAGAGTTGCCTGTGAATATATCAGAGTTTGTGGAAGTGTTATCGGAAAGGATGGATGATATTCACCATCAAGTGTGTTCAAACTGAAAACGTCTGTCGATTCGATGAAGTTATCTTATGATAAGAGATCTACTGAAGTCAGCTTTGAAACAGGAGATAAGGTGTGGTTGTATAATCCCAGGAAGACCAAAGGGAAGTCTCCTAAGTTGTTTTCTCCATGGGAAGGCCCATATGACATAGTGGATCGTCTCTCAGACATGACTTTCCGGGTAAAATGTGGTCGGCGAGGTAAGCCAAAAGTGGCACACGCCAACAGTCTTTGGCGTTATCACAGTCCAGGTCATTTCAGTTGGGATGAAGTGGACAACAGAACAAATGACGCTGCTGAAGACGTGCCACCTGAAGA